>NW_019213608.1:0-80353 GCF_002532875.2 Varroa jacobsoni
TATATATATACTCGAATTGTAACTAATACGTGTAACCTTTTGTGACGAGATATGTATATAAATGCCGAACGCAGAATTTCAAACATTTTATATATACAATTAAAGCTCATGTTCAAAGCTTGACTACTGAAAACATAAACATTTGCTGAAAATTAGCTTTAGCGAAATAATCATGGTAATAGTAGGGAGGATAACCGCAAATCTGTGACCTGTAAGTATGAGATTATTGTCTTTGCTAATTGTTTAAATATCGCGCTGGTAAACTTTAATTGACATGGTAGAAATGTATGAAAGGATGCAGCATTGTCTCTATCGGCTCCCATTACTTTCCTGTGTCATAGTAGTAACTCTGTATAAAGTATAGACAAATTTCTAGCTAAACCCTATCAGGCGAACAGTGTTTTGATGCATCTTGACAATCCGCTTTTTAGCTAATTGTGGATAGTGTGATAGTTTGTCTTCAAGCATCATCAACCTGCCACTGACGAAAGCCTGCGGCGACATTCCTGCTATGTATATCGTATTCTTTGGACGGATTGATACGTGCCAGACAAGACGAAATAGGTCAAACATGAGGCGGCCTTCGGCGGACGGTCCAACAGCGCCACCATGGAAAAAATTCAAATTTTTCCTTCACAGCCACGACGGATCGTGGGCAGTAGACGAAGCCCACCAAAACTTTATACGAGGCGTCCAAGTCCACTTATTACAACTTCCACGTCTGCAATCCTTCCTTAGCCCCTGGTTAGCGTACCAGCATCTAGCAGCGTAGGCCGTCGCCACACAAAATAGCTAAGAGAACTGTTTCAATAGGGATCGTACTTTGTAACATTGGCGCGATTTGTGGGAAATCCTGCAGTGAAAAATTTCTTCCTGGTTGCAGTTGTTTTGAGCGTTGAGAATGGGTTTCAGTTCAGTTTTTCTGTGCTGGCAGTATCTTGTTTCTATGCAAAGTAATTTTCAAAAAATAAAATATCTGCATCATGTCTTACATGCTACAGATACATAAAATGTCGTAGCAGGACGACACGAGAAAATATGGTAGTATATCGAACGATGTATTTCAGCTATAACAGTTAGAGTAACGTTTTTTTCGCTTATACAGCATCTCAAGCCAGTTAGCTTTATAAGTTTCAGGTGTTAAGGTACCGCACATATGCTACACTGTTAAATCTTTGTGAAATTATGTAAAAATGTGACTTACTTAGAATTTTGTATGATGAATAATACACGTCTACGCCATTATTATTAACGTTTTTTTTTTTATCGGAGATGGTTCCTGTGAATTTACTAGAGTATATCGACGTTTCTATTTTTTAAGACGTTCGCGGACTAACAGCGGAAATCGATTCAAATAAATGGAACGCTTTTCCTAAATGCCTCAGGTCCTAGAAACAAAAATAGGTTTAAGTTTAGACAGATAGACTACTAGCATAAAGTCCGGCGTACGTTTATGTATATAGTAAATACTAAACCAAATCGAAATTAACCACTGTGCTAAGGTTCCAACCATCTCTATACATCAATCGCGAATAGGCTAGATGATTATAACCGGGCCATGCAAATAACTTTGGTTTATAATTTGAATTTTAATAAGCGATCTATTATTATAAAAACGATTAGTTCATATTCAATAGTTCCATTAGGTAATAGTTCGCCTGCCCTTTTCACATGGGCTGAAAACTACTAGATTCAACAATCACGCCAGAGGCCAGTTTTCTGTGTCGAGCTCAAAGCTATATATATATAATACCATGGATACTGTTTAAGCGTCGCTTAGCGGCAGGTCTGGGTTGACCCTGAGTTTTGCACATACAAAAACACAACGCACGTGGGCTTTTGGCAAAATCAATACGGACGAATAGTGAGACAACCCAATGTGAGAATAGGCAGTATTTTGGCCAAATTCGACTCGTTTCGTGTGTATATGGGGTAGTTAGTCAGAGAAAGAAGCATTGACCAACTGTTTGTTGTCGGGGGCGTGCGTTCATCCGCCAGCGTTCGTACGAAAAGAAAGCTAGTTTTTTAAAGGCAAAATAGGACATTTGTTATGGACGAAGCCTGTCTGGCATTTTTGCAACTTGAGCGAAGATTAACGATTTATTAGATCTTTTTGGCGCTAAGCGAATCGTGAACGAGATTGAAAACTTTTTCCTTCGCAATCGATGTATCACGTTATCGTAAGCTTTCATGTGGCTTCTGGAAAAACCAAAGAAGGCTTCTATGAAACGAACCGGAATACTCCTAATACGGGAAAGATCGTATGTGGTTAAAAATGTGATAAAAAGTTCCGAAAGCTCATTTTTGACACGCCTAAATTTTTTATACAAGAATTAACAGCTGTCTTTGAAGGGGGAAGAACGGTCGCCAATTGAGCCTTATATATAGGTTTTATTTATTTATTTAATTTATAGAGAGATTTTTGCGCCTTTTGGAGCTTTCGGTTAGTTTCAACTATTGTATTTTTAAGACTTTTTAGGCTTGTAATCAACCTAAAATTTGATACATATCTACAAATATTGCATGACGCACAGTTACCAGTTAGAGGTTAATATATAAGAGAAATTCCAGTCTTAGATGGTTTATCTTCCATATATATATATATATATATATATGTATATACAAAAGATATCTGAAGATGGGCGTCGCGAATATTAATTATATCTTAATTTTTAGATAAATGCGGCCGAAATCCGTATATAAGGGGATACTTGAAACCAAATAGATAGCAATTCGTAGCATTTCGGTGGCAGCAGTGGGGGAGACCTAACGAACGCTTGCATCAGCCGCCGATACTACTGCGGAGGGCAAAGTTGTTTTAAGAATCGATGCTCGGGGTCTTGCTTCCTTCAAGATATAAGTTATATACACGGAGCCACCGATGTCCTATTTGTGATCAAGATCAAATTCTTGTACGGTAAAATAGTTGCAATACTTAACTCCGGAGCGGATGTAAACGGAATTTCTCTACGGTTAATGTATACGCTACGCTGGCCGGAGATCGAAAATTCCTTGGCACTCGTACGCCCGTACGATGCCCATCATTTACCCCGTCGGTTCTGGCGGTGATTAACATTGCGATCGACGACGGCCAGAGGAACCGTTTTATGCGAGTAGATTTCAATTCCAAGCCAATCAAAACCGTCACCAGGCTTAGGGTCCCTAACGTTAAGCCATTGAAGGACGCGCTATGCTGTCAGGGGCAGGAATGTAGTAACTCAAACAAATCGCCATAGCTTAGCTGTTCCTCGAGCACATTTGTATACGTTCTTTTACAGTATTGTGAGCACGGATGTGCGGAATTGATGTTAGGTGCTATTCACGAACCTAGAGGTCGCCCCATCTGTGTAAGAAATCGGACGGCTATAGTAAAAAGCAAGACTGAAGAGATTCACAGCGGGTCCCTCCTGCTGTTTTGATGACAGTCTCTCAGGCTAAGGTCGACAACAGTGCGCAATTGTTTCATAAAGTTACTCATGGGTCGTTTCAGGATACCTCCTAGTTGGGATGAGATGTACCGAAAGGCAGGGCATAGAAAATGAGGTGAAAGCTGTGCTGCGGATTGGCATCGTTGAGTCTTCTTTTAGCCTGTGATCCTTTCTAATTATTCTAATACGGGACTTGATCAGCAGATATTGGCAGACCAGCACGCATCTCGATGGGAACTAGAAGATGACGTTCTGCACGTCGGGAGGTCTTTACCAGTTCAAGCGGGTGCCATCCGGTTTCTCCAACAAACTCGCGACATTCAGGAAGATGGACGAAATCGTTAAGCCTACGAAATACCAAATGACTCTCGTTTACTTCATCCCATACTCACCTATCGACACCCTTTGACACCCACATGACCTATCAGTAAGAAGTACTGGTGGCCATCGACTCCGCCGGCCGACTGAAACCAAAAAAGATGCAGCTGAAGTTGCCTTTAGGTAACAATATCTTGGGCCCCGGATTTCTTAAAATTCCAAAGGTGATCAGATAATGGAAACTTTGCCTACCCCCGTTTTAAAGAGCTTCTTGAGCCTAGTCTTTTGTTCCTAATAGTGGTTCATATGGACCACAACTTGGAACGAATCGCAAATCCGCCCTATGTCGTGGCCCACGTGAAGGACTTTGTTTATAACGCCGACTACAACGAGGCGTATCAGCCGTTGCAATCCAAGGTCACAGAGGAACCCGTCCTGTATCACTTTCGGCGGAAATAGGGCTCCAGTGGGACCGGATTAAGGGCAAAGCTGGTCCAGACAAAAGGAGGGCGCTAGCAGATCGTCACCTACGATAGCGACCGTTTGACTGACGCCGAAGTACTAGGCCTTAGTATGGACCAACGGCAGACCTTACTTGTATGGGCAACGCCTCTAGGTTGTTACCAACACTACCCGAAAGTACCTGAAGGGCAAGGCAGACAATTGCGTTGCTGAAGTTAATATGCTAGGCTCTAGCCGCTACAAGAGTGCGACTTCGATGTTGCCTATAGAAAGCAATGCGCCAACGCGTGTGTATTCGCTTTGTCGCGATTAACCGTGCCGCTGGTGCAGAGCGAGTTGGACAAAAGTTAAAGGCCGCAGAGGGAGGACTCCTGTCTATGATAATAATTGTCCAATTAAAAGAAAGGTCTCGCGTTCCACCGTATGTGCTCAAGAATCGCCTGGCCTATCAGGTCAAGGAGAAGAAAACTGTGTGCTCCACGTTCTATTGTCCCAGAAGAACCGGCCCTCAGTCGATCTGAGTCGTATGCCAGCAGAAAGTTGTTCTCCCTTTGTCCTCTGTCTCCCCTTTAGGAGGAACTGTTCTTGATTAACTTATTGGGGCTATCCCACTTCTTCGAGAAGACTTCATGGGCACGTGCGAGTGATAATTTTGTCAACTGCTTCACCGAGGCTGCGGCGGCAAATTTCGGGTGATTTGCACGACTCTCCGATCACTTAGGGGAAATAGGCTCATATCCGTAAATGGTGGCGGGTGCTACACGGCGGGAACCCCGAGGAACGTTCAGCAAACAACTGTGGATCTTGTTAAACTTCAAGGATTGGTGCCCAAAGCCTGGTCTTCATCGGAGCGTTATGTATAACCGGGATCGCCGACTACACATTTGTGCTCAAGAACGACTCCCGTACAAAAGGGTGGTTTCAATATTCGAACTTCGAATATTCTTCGAATGTAGACTTCGAAGCGAACGTCTTTGTATCGAATGATGGTCATCGCGTATTAGGAATGGCTATCTTTTTTTTGAACGGCAAGGTCGCTAGATCTTATCCAAACGAAATACAATAGGGAGGGACGGTCTGGAAGTTGCATCATTATACGCCCAAACGTCGATAAAGTAGGTGTTAAAGGTGACGAATTTTACACTAATATAACTAACACTCACGTCTAAAATTCTGCTAAACAATAAAGACCTTTACATAAATGTAACAAATAAATACAGCTTTTCACCTATTCTTTTTTTAATTCAGCCTTTGTGACAACAAAACGCATAATATAATCGTTTTGTCTCAATCGAAAAGGGCTTTTTTACTAAAAACGTTTGTCTCCTTCTATGACAGTCAGGACTCTCGAATGTTGCTTCTCTTACTTATCGAGCTTGTAGCGACTTTCAGTTTATACGAATCCACCTGTTTATTCTATGTGAATGAATGTCTATGAATACACGCGTTTATGAAGCATAATGTCGAACCTTAGAATAGTGTCAATCGCTGAAACTAAAGTGTAGTAAAATGAAGTTAAAAGCAAAATCGTAATATGATTATAATCGCCCGCTAAAACAAGTTTCAATGAAATTTACTCGTCAGATATTTACGGCGTGCCACCAGCATGTGCACGTAGTGCCAACCACCGAACACTCTTCATTCCCACAGACAACTACTTGACAACCTAAATATCTCATCAACACCTCGTTATATCTGAATAGTCCTGCAAGTTCTAATAGGAATCCATTTCGAAATAGCCGCAATGTAGTTTGTACAACCTTTGTAATTTGTTTTATCGCATGTCCGTTCGCTCGGTGCCCCTATTTGTCCGCGATAAGAATAAATCGATTCATTTTCTTTCCAACGTATATTTTAGGTCAGTGCCATAAACCTCTCTCGGCAGCTGTCCCAGCTTATATTTATTAACCCTGTAATGTTGGATAAAAGCATAGTCTGTCCCTGGACGCATGTCAAGTTTGCCTTATACTCAAACGTTAACCTTGTAGTGAGCCTCCGTATGTGAACCCGGAAATTTCTAAAAACAACAGTGCGGTATAGTCCTTACCATTTTGGTCCATATTGTTACAGATGATACATTATGTTAAATAAGTCTACTTGTAGCAAATAGATTTTTTCATTCACATACTTCCATATGTCAGCAGCATTAAAACATATGATTCTGACAATTAAATTATTTCTGGATATTCCGCAACGAGCTGCGTATAAAACGGCCTTAAAATTCGCTTAAGCTAAAATCGACAAAGTCGATTTATTTATATTAAGAATAATTTTTTTTCTGCTATAACTTATTAGTGGACCTAAGGTCCTCTATAGGTAAGTTTGACAAAGCTTGCTATGCAATCTTTGCGCCGGCACGTATTAAAGCTGAATCAGGCTTTCCTGCGTGGAAAATCCTGTCCTTGGTTGCTATTTTCTTTGGCCAATTTTTGGGAACACTTAGATCGCCAATTTTCCCGAAATGCTCTAACAAAATACCGAAAGCAAGAAGGGAATTCGGAAAATATACAACAGCTCGAAGCCAAGAGAAATGAAAAAAGTTCTGAGACTGAATTCTTTTGGTGGTGGACTTACAATGTTCGTCACTATAACTCACAAAACAACACATGTTTACTGCCGATGTTAACATTTGGACATCAGCTCACGGTGGCTCACGGCAATCGTTTGGGAGGTAACCTCACGTCGATGTCGAATACAAGCCACTGCTATAATACGTTATGAAATCGATGTAAAAGTAAAACCAGATTTGTCTATGCTATCGCTGCCTGAGCTGATGTCTCAGACGCTAAAAGCTAAGTGAGTTCTTCCTAAAAAGGCCTCAGCAATTCCTTTGTCATTGTTTATATATATTTGGGGTTCGGTTTATTTTGATCGATACACTTCTACAGCCTCTTCAAATGTCGGACTAGAATATCGCAAACCGAACGATCCTCAGGTTCCTTTGCCACTTTGATGTGTTGAGCCGATTTTTGCCTATTGTGAGCCTTAAAATGCTGCCAGATGAAACTCGTGAGAAAACCAAGCTAAGCGAAATACCGATAAAGCTGCTGGCATTGGGAAATTGACTAAGCTAATTAATTGGCCTGGCTAAGTAGGTTGTGAATTGTTTCCCATGCTCGTCAAGCTAATATAGGTAATTGTAATATTAAATTTTTATTAATATATGAATAATACATAGATTCTAGTTGGTGCCTTTTGTGCATCTATTATTTTACCTGAAAATAGGATATTTAGACAGTTTTTTTAGATTATGATGACGAACTATATGTGTATCGTCTGTGCTGTCGATTCGTATCGGTCTCTGATCTTTGCCGTATTTCAATTTTTTTTGTTATCTACTGTACCATCTGTTTGGATCGAGCCAAATTTCAAGTTCAAAGTACCCACCTGTCTTTCCCGTTAACCAGTAATCTAGTAATCATTTCTCGTTTTCTTTAGCTATAATTGGTGCATAGCGTTTTCAAAACGATCAGATACTAATGGCCAGTCTGCAGCTAAAAGGCTAAACCAGTTCAGCCCTGTTTTGTAGCTACCCGACCACAGACGCAATTACATGAAGCATATGCCCTTAATTTCTATGTAGAGTGCCGCTGCCGACGTATATAGTTGGCTATCAACGGTGCACTCTATCTTGAATCGTCCATATATTTCTTAAGAGACTTTTGGGATTGATATCGCGATTCGTTCCGCACATATGCCATTTTCAGTAGAAACTTGTCCTTCAGTAGACGAAGACTAAGGTTACAGTTTGGGAACTATGCTGTAGCTCTATCTTCCTTTACGTTTTAACAGAATGTGTTATACTATTATTTGTTTCCGTTATATGGCTAAGGTTTATTAATCTTTTCTAGTTATCTTGGTGATGGGTAAAAAGCTAACAAGCTCGATACCATAAGCCATGTTCGCAAAAGTCACACGTTCAAACTTGAATGCCCGCGCAAAAGATGTCACAGGAAAGGACAAGATTCCGCAGCGAAGGCTTTTAAGGGCACGTTATTCGGGGACAAGGGAAGTGCGATCGAGGAAAACCTATCTCCGGAACCAATTCGCTCGAGGAGATGTAATAATGTGGATCTAATGCTTTGCTAGATCACATATGAAGGTCATAATAGAATTAGGCTCTTGCGTCAAATATAGATGTCAGCACGTTAATCTTTAGGTATATCGAACCGCGTGCAGTTACCGCTGTGCGGTAGCTGGGGCGCTACTATTCCAACATAGCACTTCAAGATAAAGTACACAGTGGCTTGTTGCTGCTACTGCTATTGCTTCGGTTGTACAAATCGCATATTCGTACGAGCATAGTACTGGATTGTTGTAAGGTTTTACTGAACGTCGCTGACATAGATCATGTGTGTCCCTATACTCCGTACCAGAACGGAAGCGAATGTGTACCTTTCTAGTAAATTGTATGTTATAGTTATTATCACTAGGTTAGCTTTGGCCACCAGGCTGCCTGTATATATATGTATGTATGCATGCATCCAACGAAGGAACGTGGTGTAATTTCCGGATGCCCCTATACCGTCCAGCTATGCAGCTATACAACACAGCGGCCAGCGAGACTGCGTAGGTGACTTGGCCTGCGCTACTTGATGCGAGCCTCTTTGTATTGCGCAACTTCCAATAAGTCTGTAATGAGCAGAATTGGTCGGTGCCAGAGGACGGATAAGGATGTGATTCCTTATTCACACAATTGACATCTGCGGCATAACATTAAATTGCGGTCAATCAAAATGACATCTGTAGTAGTAGATATGAAACGAAACCTGGATATTACTTCGCTGACTTGACGTTTCAAAATAGGACCGTAAGTGTATAACAAAGGGTTTTTTTTTCTCTACGAGCCGTCGAAACGGGTGATGATTCTGTGCAGTTGAAAGTGTTCCCTCTTTTTCATTGGAGATCTCAGCCTGCATTATCTCTGTATCGTTTCGACCGTGGCAACCTATAGATCCTGGGTGTTTAGGCGTGTACAAGACACTCTTTTACTAAAAACAAGTTTGCTTTATATCCGCACCTAGGTTCAAGGGTACTACTTGTTGTCTAAGACACACTTTGTGTTCCAGGCGTTCCTTAAGCTATTCGGCTTGTTCATGCACTCACTCCATCATCTACCTACATTTTTCACCACCCACCATGCGATGACTATGCGCTGTTGGCCATTTTAGATACTAGAACATGATGTAGCTCGCCGCCTTTGTAGGCATCGGACACTGCCATACTGCACAGCGCAATATTTCAAGTCGTTGGACCCCTCATAGAACGTCTACCTTTTCCGGCCGTCGTATCGTTCGATAGATTTCGATCTATCAAAAATGTTGCTTACTTCCTGAATTGTTCGGACCGGTTCATATGCGCTAAAATAGACTACTTGTTGTTGACACAAGCAAATACTGCTAGAAGTCGCTATAAACAATAGAATCTCTCTATCAAACTATAAAGTGTCTAAAAAAATGTTCGATAATAAAGCCCTGGAACAGATTATTAAGAAATAGTGTTCGGTAGCGGGAGTACATAGGTTCCCCTTAGTAATAACAAAGATCAGTTAGCTAATATATTGCACGATTTAAACGTTAGGCAAAGTTATTATCGATTATCTCTTCTACAGCTCCCTTGTTTAATTTTTTCACCCTTAATTACAGCTGTTTACCTACCATAGCCGAGCTTTTCCCGTCTTAGCTTTCCCATAATATTGTTGCTCTTGATTAGGGTATGTACCTTTTTTCGAAAACGATATAACATCGCGATCTAATCGTTTGAATAATGGACGCACTTATTATGTCGCATACGCAGAACGTTTACCATTTGCTTCTACATATACAATAGTACATAGATGACTACCTAATTCGACAGTATTAAGTGATATGTCAAAATTTTCACAGCCTTGAGCTCTTGCACCTAGCCTAGCACAGCTTGTTCGCAGTAAACAACTATTACCGTGCAGCAAACGCTGCGTGGGTCACGGCGTGCAGCGTCCTATCCTAACGCGGAAAGGGTGTCGAATTCGCCCTTTCCACATGGGCGCTCCCTTTCCACGTAGTTACCCATGGGGAAAGGGGATGCACAAACAATCGCAGATCGGGTCAGAGTTTTCTACGAGAAAGAGCATCGGCCCCGTTCATTCAAAGACACATCGAAAACATGTGCGGGCGTGTTCACTTTGACACGAGTGGAGTGTGCCGTTTAATCTGACTAGGCACAAACGGTAGCACACGGCCATAGTTTGGGAAAGAACAGAAAAAGATTGCTGTTGCTGCTATTGTCATACGTCTCAATAACCCTTTCGGGCTTTTGTCGACTCGTAAGAGATTGACCTTTGGTCATACGCTGTGAGTACTTGGGTAGGCCTACTCATTCGCTCCTTCTTTGTTTAGACCCTTCTTATTCCACGCGTGCTCGCTATTCCTACTTACAATCCTTTCACGCGTATGCCTAAAGGCTTCTGCTAAGAAGACAAGCGCGTGCACCGCTATTCGCCAGAACGAAAGCACCCGTGGCCTGAGCAAAGTGGCCGCTCGTCTTGGAGACGAAGCAGTATTTTGACACTGCATTTGCGCTCTAGCAGTAGCGGGACGAACGTCGAGTCGCCAATTTTGATTGACATTCTGGCTAACGACGATGCGTTTTTATCCGCCGTATCAAGGCAAGGTAGCGTTCTTCCTGCCAATGGCAGCATAAATGGCGTTATGAGCAGGAGCACGTCATAAAAAGCGAACGTGTACTTAACCAGTGGACAAGCAACTGAAAATTCGAACGACGAAGGAGCTGGTTCATAAACGCAAAGATCCATTCACGCATTCATATTGAATAGGGACAGATGGCCAAGAACGATACCAGTGAAACCGTTTGAATAATCAGGCGACAATAGAAAGGGACCTAAGAACAGGAACAGAGTACAACTAAGTCTCTAGCAGTGCCCGCAAGACACTACTCGAACCGCCTGTGCTGTTACAACGCATAAAAAAACAAGTTTCCCACGACGAAGTGATTGTTCGTCTCGTATCAATGTAGGACGCGGGCCGCCAGTGACGAGGCAGTGTACATTTGACGTCAGCGTATTGCGTAAACGCTGTCGTGCCGTGGAGAAGAACCGTTTTCATCGAACAATGGCTTCGCAAAATGAAGAGGTTTTCCATCCGCTTGTAACACAATAAGGCATTCTGGCCAGGCAGTAGCTGTGATCGATCAGCATGACGGTGATAGGATGACGAGCCCAGCAATGTGAGATTGTGCCGAATCAAATATTGATATGACCAAATGCGTATGACAGCGGCAACAAACTTTTGCAGTTATTCTGTGTTCGCGTAGAATCGGCTCAGCGTATCAGCGGCCATTGCAATATAATAAATTTTCGAATTTGTGTCTTGCTTTCTCTGTCAGTGTTCTACGTTGGGGATGTGAATAATGGCGTGTGTTTAACTGATGTTGTCGTTTTTGGTAAATGTGTGGCAAAAGGCCAACAACAATGTGACAGCTAATTGATTACAGTATCGTCCTGCAAAGCAATGGATGCGATGGATAGCCCAACTATAGAACAGGGATATTCTGTTCGGTGCAAAGGCAACTCTACGTCAAGGACGGGCTAAACTTGGCAGGGGGTGTGGGGGTCCCAGTCTCTTGGTATATTGTCGAACGTTTCCAACGCAGTCTGGTGCAAGAAGGGCGGTCTGTTCCTTAACATTTCACCAGGTGGCCGAGTGGCCACAAGAATGGCGAGATATGGCCATCGGTCCGGCGGATGCTGCTGGAGGCTACCTGTCCTACAAAGCCTAATCGTCTATTTAGTTATCTTGCATAAGCAAAGTAGTCGCAGTGATGGAAGCCACGGCTTGGTAAGCGCCTGGCCGCTCGAGGAAGATGAACTCACAGGTAAGTATTCGTATTAACGGCAATACAAGTAACGTGCTGACCTGTTTCTGTAAACGTACGCTATGGATAATCGCTTCTATTTATGGACCTGGAGACATTAATCGCTATATTTTCGATTCCGTCACAAAAAAGAGTAGCAGGCAGATGGCCCATCAACGGACGAACAGAGTCCAACTGAAACCGAGATCCTGTAATGCAACCATCTGATATAAGTGTCTTGTGACTCCACGGGTCGCAGATCATACTAGATAGATAAAGGATTTCCGTAGATAAATAAAGGATGCCCAAAGCAGAAAAACGAAACACTTTGCAAAGCTGGCACTTATAGTTCGACCGCGTTACCTATTCTGACACGAACCCTAGCTTGAATTTACGATGACTGATGTCATAGATACTATATAAACTATTGCCTGATACATGCAGACATTTTGCAGAGCACTCAAAGTGTCGTTATTAGATCGAAAAAAAGATTAAATACTATGCACAAAATGTAAACTAGTGAAATTAGTTTATTCATAGATTGGTTCGCAGTATTACAGGCTAGTTGGGAAGACATGGCGGTGATCACTATCTTGGTTCACACTATACAGTCCAAATAGGCTGAAAGGCATGGGATCCGTTAATCAATTACTTGTATGTACATTTCTATTTATTTATTATATATATAGGTATTTAAATTCTCGTTTACTCTTTTACCCTATACTAGCTAGTAATAGGACAAATCAATTAGAATGAACAACATCTTTAGCTCGCAAGAAAATGGCGCTACTGTGTGATATAACATATGATGTTCTATGGTATCACCTTAGCGGATGCCACTTCAACAATGCAAGATGTCAGATGTCTTCTAAATTCTGCTTGACTGTATGTTACATAACCTTCACTTACACAGAGTATTCGAGTAAACGGTCGAACGATCAAACTCATAACGAAGATTGGTAAGAATCCTTTGAAAAGCAAAATATCCTCTTCAATAGGCATTAACCAGACGTGATACATAAATACGTACAAAGGATGTAATGCTTCTATTCAACAGTTCGTTACTATGTGTCGATCTTTAGTTTTTTGTCATATATATATATATACATCTACGCCGGTACAGCACATAATGTATCGTATGAAAACGAAGTCGCAACGCGCAAATTTGCCAGTTGTGTTAGTAGAAATACCACTAGCGGTGGTAATAGCTGTTGGTAAGAGCAGTACAAAAAAAGAGAATTTATCGAGATATACAGTTATAGCAGGGCTGGCCCTGTAGCAACGCGATAAGGCCGCTTGTTAATGTCGCCAGGTACGTACCACTTTTTGGCATCGGTTGGCAGACGCATACCCCAGCGACGCGCAGAAGCCAGGCTCGTACTTCTTGCACTCGTTCCACCCGCTCCGACAGAGACACAAACGCTGTTATGACGGCGTTCATGGTAGAAGCGAATCTATCACAATGGCAGTTGTTTATTGTAATAGCTCTGCTGGATTTAACGGTGGCCGAGGTTCGCAACGCTGTGGGTGGCGTGTTCCTCTTAGCGTGAATCGCTTCGATTCCTCGAATGCTGAAGGACAAAACGAGCAGGCACATAGAATGGTAAAGCCAGGAGGGTACACCGAATAATGAAGGCTGTTTCAGGTGAACGTCTGACCTCAAAGCATACATATATATAAAATTAAGTAGCACTTTGCTTAGTTTATATATATTTAAGGCGGTTTAAGATAAACTAGCGTATTATTCTACTAACTACGGTTGTAGTAGTGGACGTAACGGTAGAACGTGATTGTCTACTTTCACTGTTTTTCTTGCCTTCCTATGTCAGTCTGTGCAACGATCAAATCGCTACCTAACCAACTATGTAAATAAAAACACCGTCAAACAGTCCATTGCGTGGTTGTGGGATGTTATTAGTAGACTTGCGGGCACTCGAAGAAGCGGCACAGATTAAAATACATGTGAGTCTAGTTAGGGGTAACTATAGGCGATTGGTAGCCATACGAGTGCGACTCAATTAGGTACATGTACTAACCTTTAACTTCTGTTTTAACTTGAGTATTCGAAGGTAATTAATTCCATCGTAGCTAAACACAGTTTACGATTGACAAGCGAGTGCAAAATTTGTCTGTAGGTAGATGTGCTAATACGTGCCACGTTCGCTATTAAGTTACCGCTCGAACTGAATTTTATTACAGAAACAGTACTATTTGACAGCTATCGGCTCTCACATTAGTAAGCTGAGGTTATGCTGACTTCAATTTGTTATGCCGCCAGCATCTGGTGAGAGAACCATGGATGTCCTAGTTTGTACAAGCAATTAGTTTACTAAGCCAACCTTTTTGGTAATGCAAAGATTTGGGGTGAACGCTAGGATATCGTCGTTCTGAATGAAACTGCTAAATGCACCAGCCATATAATTCGCCACGTCGCTTCCTTTTCCGTCTATGTGATATACGAATAGCGTCCGGATTTAGTATGTAGGTACAAACGCACATTTTTAGGTACGTAAAAACGTTGGCCTAAAATATGGACCACTATAGCATCTATACAGGTTAACGCACAATGGTGCGACAAGCGCAAAGAAAACCGTCTCGATGGTCAGAGTGTTCTAACACATTTGTTGGGTGACATTATTTAGCTCTAACAAGGTTAATTTGCGCGTGATGTACTCACCGAAATATGCTCTAGATGCACCTAAACGCGTCCTTAGTAATAGTCATCGAGTATTAGGGCAAAATGGCCCATATTTTTTTAACATTGAATGCCGAATCTATACCGTCAGCTAAGTTACCGGCTTTGCTATTGATATCCTGAAGTTTTGCTGATAACTTTCATGTTGCACGTATACTGCTACATCTTCATTACGCTCTGACGTTGGGAAGGCACTAACATGCATCGTATAACTTTACTCTCAATGTAAGCCGCTGCTCGCGTTAAGGTCTTAGCTCTATTTGACTTTTTTCATCAAAAGGGCACTACTATCTTCCCCTATCTGGCCAATTATTATTTCGATTAATTATCTAAAATTTGTTAACGGGAGCGGATAATCGTTATAGTTCTTCTATTCTGTAAATTATAGAGTAGCTGGGCCTGTAGCATCGCAGGATTGACTGGATCATCAGGCCTTATTAGCCATCTTCCTGGGACACAGTGTCTAGTATATGAGGTCGAACACTATGCCGATGTTCTATAAAGCTACGTATCCAGAAGGTAATAGATAGAGAATTAAAAAAAATACGGTGCTTACTATTAAATACTCCAATTACGGAAGGAATGTTCGGCATAACTACGTATTATCTTCAATCACTATTCGAACAAAGGTTGACGTGAAAGCTGAGAAATGATCTAGTGTACACCAGATCATATTGTATCGCATTATTGCTTTGTGATACTGTCTGAAGGGACACCCTGAGCATCTAATAGTAGTTGGATCGACTGTATTGATACCCCTAACGTACAGAATTTGTTGTTCAAATCCATATCAATAGCAACTTTAGCAGCGAACATTTAAAGATTTCATACGACTGAATTATACTTGTTGTAACTGCGGTATTTAAACACAATAGGACGACTGTTACTAGTTGAATTAAGTGTAGAGTGTCTATATAGCATGAAATGTACGCTTGGTATGTAGAAGTATGTATTCCTCTATTTACTCACTTTGGAGATATCCCACCTTTCAGGTGAGGCAGAGACCACCCCTCTATTTACACAGTTTAAAGTTGTATCGCAAAGCGATTTGGCTGAAATAGCTCCATATCAACTCTCAGCGGTTGCCGATGAGGAACGCAACCAATGCTGAATTCAAACGAGAACGTATGTCTGTTTACATGCTTTGCAAGCCAGTCGACGTGACCCTGTACATACCGCTAGTGTACATCTATGCACGACCGAGGATCTGTCGGATGCCATCTATGTGGCAGAAGACGTACTCGGATTGAAGCTATGCGCGGTATGCGTTTACATTAGGACCCCGTTACCTATCGCGATGCCCACCACACTTCCTCTTCCTTTCTAGGATGCTTCGTCTTCCACTGCATTGTTGTATCATTGGATCGTACGTTGTGATATCATGCCATGCCATGCCATTTTGCATACTGTTCGATACAACTTCAGATTGTCGCTGCCACTGCCCTGGTGTAAACCACGATTTCGGTAAAACGAGCTGGTCGCTGTCTGTCTATCAGTCACGTGGCTGCCGGCTGTCGGACAGCTGCCGGGGCGATTATTATTCAAGCTTTCTCGAAGAGAACGAAAACAGCAGAAGAGAAATAAGAAAAAGCAATCGTCATTTGTTTCTTAAATCTTCTCAGCCATTTTCTCCTACCGTCATTTTTATATTCCTCTACCGAACTTCTACCACCTTACGATGCCAAGACGGGCAACAAATATTGCCGCTCGTAAGCTGCATTCACCGCAGCCGTCCAAGGATTGACAATTAATTAGTAGGCAATCGAATCTCACATGTTCTCTTTGCTAATTTGCACTTGCTTACTTCCCTGTTTGGGCGAGCTATAATAAATCTGTCTATAGAACACAAGAGCCGAAATAGGTTTGTTCACCTGATTACGTACGAAATGAAAAATATGGGAGTCAATGAGGTTTATGAAACAATTACAGACCGCACACCAAGGAGAACGCTGTCGTACGAAGTACAAAGTATATTATTCTGATCAGTCCGATTCAATTAAACAGCACAGAAATTATATACAGAAATTTTGCATGCTTCTTAGGTATAGGATCGTAACTTCTGCGGAATGAAAAAGCGCACAGAGAAGGCTGGCATCGTATCTGTGGCTCAAATCGAGTGACGCAAGATGGGCCTCTGCAGCTGGAAGGTTTGCCAAACAACGTAATTAGCACACTTACGGAGCTTTTGCTACACAGGATGGCGTGGCCCATAGGCCTGTTTCCCTACGACCTTTGATGTTTGTAGAAACCAAGGAACGGCAGACATATTTCTGCAGTGGTCCTCCTCAACAGTTGAGAACGACCGTTAGACGACTGCCTTAATGGGAACTTCCTGACATCCACTTTGTGCAACAAACAAGACGTAAGCCTAGCACCAAAGATGATAAAAGGAACAAGAGAGAGGTAGAAGAATGCCTAAAAAACGTATCGTTATCACAAAACATACAATAACATCTATTACGCAAACCTGCTTTGTATAAATACATTTATGTAAACAAAGGCAGCTAGTAGGAGTAACAGTAGCCGATACTAACTTAATATTAGAGCACAGATAAGCATTTACCTACAGAGAATGTCCATTTGTAACGCATGCGCATCAGTCTAGTTGATGCCAGAGTTGGATCTGTTGCTCACTGAACTGCGCTAAGAACTCTATTAGATCGTTTGCCCCTCTTGCAAAGCTTTCATTCTCTATTACAAAATCTTATTTCTATGGCTCTGTTATACCGCAGATGCCGGTGATCGTGTGAGACAGGAAGTGATAAGGTGATTAGGTGTTCATGACCTACAGGCATAATCTTGTAGATGATATCGCTTTTACAGGAACACTGCTCTGGGACCTTCGTAATGCCTTGCAACCTAATCGGTATATGCAGGCACACCACTCGTGTTAGCTAAACTTGAAATATGGAGCTGTTGGATACGATCAGAAAAGAGAAAATCAGATTGAGACTTAAAAAAAAGTAACATAATTGCTATTGACAACAAACGATCTGTATGATCTTGAGTTCTTCTGTCCTGCAACTACCTACAACCGCTACAACGACTACTACTCACTGGCTGAACATTGGTAAATAGCTCTAAAGTGCCCACGCGCGTCTCCCGTTAATATGCATCCTAGAGCTTTTCAAAATCTGAAACTGAGCTGCGAGCGTGAAACCTTTTTGATACTCAGTATCCGGAAGAATACAGGAAAGGAGAAGCGTCATTGAATGGTTAGAGCGTTATGAAAATGCCTGAACGATGCATTGGATGGATCGAAAAATACTGACGGCATCATCACAACCGTTGTTACCTTGGACCGCCGATCGGGGTTGTCCGACACGGACAAGCACTATTTCGGGGCAGTCAGCAGCACTGGGTGTTTACCAAAAGCGAATGATTTGTGATAGTTTACCGATTATTCTTGCTTCTGATCGGGATGTCCGGCCATGAGGTAAAAAAGTGAGTGAACAGGTACTGCACACTTTGATCCTCCGACTTCAGCAACGAGCCGATATTTAGCTGCATTGCCGTACGAGCTCAGCCTCTTCAACGTCGTCGTTGTTATAGTCGTGATCGGTGCTATGGGTGCGCCAGCGCCCATCTTCAAGCCGCCGCTTGGCCGTCGTTCGCTTTCATACTGACCCCCGTCCTAGTGGAGCTTGCTGGGGGCCTTCTGATCTTGTAGCATGCCATATTCAATGTACCTACTTACTGGGTACACTAAGCGCACCCACATGCTTTAGAGTGGGTCAGATTGAAGCTGAGCGAAAGGAGTGACGCTAAACTCTGACGCGAACGCAAGATTAGACAGAACGGACAAACCCGATGCAAAAGCGAATCAACGGCGAAAATCATCAATAGGGAAACTAGTCACACAAACTCATCCATTCATTTCCTGATTAGCCCGATGATAGCGAAGTGAGTAATGCTATTGCCTAGTACGCCTAGGAATACGTGGTGGTCTAGGTTTCAATCCGAACGTAGCCATATAGTTAACCTGAGACGGGCATGAGCCGTTTGAAGCAATGCCTAACGGCTTAAACAGCAGACGCAAAATACAAAGACAATTTTTTTTCCTACAGGACCATTGACACTTATAGGAGACTGTTTAAAGAACTTCGATTATGAATTGATGGTTTGATTATTGCCCGTTATCGCGTAAGTAGGTTTAGTCTGCTTAGTTTTAAAGTACTATCGATTCGAAAGAGCTAACCTCAAATTAATGCAACTTTTATCCAAAGCTAACTAGCAGTCATCTTTAAGCTTGTCGTATATACGTAACTTTCTACATTCGACCGTTTTTCATTACAAAAAGCTGTCCTCAGGATGCCATTCGGGAATTCTTTTTTATGTTAGTGTTCGTTAGTTCTGAATTTGTCTGGTTGAAAGTCTTGATTAAGAGAACTCGGATCTTCCCTTTTTCTGTTTATGTCTCTAGCCGTTGCTCCGTCTTTATGTTTCTGACATTGTTTTTCGTCTTCTACCATTCAGTCGCTGAATTATTCACTGAGGACATACTAAAATCCTCAGCTACGCGATACAGAAACACCTACATTTTGCGATATTATTCCAAGTGTTCCTATAGGTGTTCCGAACAAACGACGACGTCCGCTGTATTGTCACGCCAAGGATACATGTATATCAAGATGCCCTCTCGTACAGAACAGACACGATACGTAAATATACTTTCGATAAAACCCAGACTTGAGACTAACCTAGAAGCAAACGTTGTCTTTCCTTCATGAATTTCTAACCTTCATTTTGAGTCTGATTCGCACGCTTTAATTTATATCTTGTAGCTAACGAGTAAGCGGTGTCGTTTTGTCGTTGAAAGGAAGTTCTTGTATGTGTTTAATGGACGGAATGCGCAATGAATGATTGTGGCACTCTTCAGCGAATTTTGGCACTTCCGATAGCGAACCGAACGCGAAGTCGCCGACCTCCTTCTCAACGATATTCTTTGGAAAGCTGTAATTTTTGCCAAAGTAGCACAGGACAATTTTACAGGCCATTTAATTGAAGAGAAAAAAGTGTTTAGAACGACGCAAGTGCCAATTACCAAACAGATGACCTTAGCATTACAGCGATGGGCATACTTTATACCCTATAATAAAAAGAAAAAATTGATAAAAACACGAAACGGAATGCGATCGATTAAGGGCTATACAAGAATCATTACATTTTCTTTAATTAACTAGCTAAAAGGGCTTAAAGTACAAAGCAACAAACCACTGTGAGCTAATTCTGTTGCTTAATGTCAGACTAAGGTTAAGCTACAAAATGCACTCGAATCGCGTAACTAATAAGTTAACTAACTACTATTGCACATATCATAATATTACGTTTTTGGAATTATGGACGCTTGTAGCACTGTTTTCCGCTATGTTTGCCAGGTGGCAGGATTCCGTATCCTTTTGTGTAGGTTTTATCCTTCTGCAAACGATGGCTGTCGATGCTGTTGACAAGAAAGGCGTTAGGATTTTCTGGCCGGACCTCACGAAAACTGAGAAGCGCAAGTGATGACCGTGAAGGAGCAAAGGCGATCATTATTGTTTTTCTTCTCGTTGATCTTAAGCGACTTCATCCCTCATCGGCGTGCGTTCATTCTCGCTGTCGCTGTTACTACTGCAGGAAGCGTTGTTGCCGCAATCCGTCGTTACAGTTGTTGCTGTTGCCGTCATCAATAGTCGTTCTCAGCGTCCTTTTTTCTTTCCACCATATCCCCCGCCTTGTTCACTGCTTCGTTGACTGCTGGTTGCCACTGGATTATAGGAAGGGCGACGGGGCGGTGGCAAAGGGATAAAAATCAGGGCGTTCTATTGTTATTGTTTTACTCGCAGACGACGAAAAGGCGAATCGAGTTAATTGGAACATGATCCCAGCTGGCGTCACCGGCCGCCTTTGTCTGATCCCTCTTTCCAGGTTTCGTGGTCTTTTGTGTGTTTGTCTTCTGTTCTGTCGGTTCCATGAGATAGCAAAACTTTTCTTCCAGCAACTTGAACCCCAAGCAGCGTCGCCACTGTCATCCCTGCCGCAGGCCCTGTCTCTTTCAGCAACGCTTTCCATCAGCTTCCCTTTTTATTTCTCTGACACGTGCTGCCCTCCTGTGCCGCCGGTATAGCGAATCCTTTGCGTTCTCGAGCAGCGGTAACCGTGACGTGGGCAAGAGGGATGGCCTTTCTAACAGGGAGCCGACGGTATCAAGGAGAATGACCCGAACCATCAAGGACGTTTAAGGAATTTCAATGCTCTCGCCCATGATGGAACAAAATTACGCTGGACGTTATCGGTCGAACTTGCGCATGAAAGTTTCTAAAACGCGGTAACCCATTGCCGAGCTGTGCTCCATGCGTGTGTCGACATGTCGAGGCAGGTTTCAGACTGTATGTGAGGAACGTCCACCTTTCGAATGAGGTAACTAAATTGTAAATAATGGCCTATTCCTTTGTAAATGTACTCGATAATGACACTTAATCTACGTATACAATCTCAAAGAGTTTTTGTTTACTTGGTTTTTTTTTGTATCGAACATTCGACGGCAGGAATGACTAATTGCTAATTAATATTGCTGCTAAAAGCCGTACCGAGGTATCTGAGTGTGCGCGTTGAATTAACAGACAGTAAATACAAATCACAGTATACATAGAAAATGTTCAGACGGATGGGCAAAACAGGGCACTTTCTGATTTCGTAGAATGCAATTTAAGTATCAGAGATGAATCTTTTGATTGTCGTATGCCTATACCGTGGCATCACAAAGGTGTGTTAGAACTCCATCAAATATTTGCAGAGTGCCCTCGTAGGGGTAAAAAGTAGCGATATAAAATACACTCATATAATGGTTTCGTTCTAAAATAAAAGGCAATCGTTTGTTGCAATGAAGTACGCTATTCGTATACATGTTTGTAAATTTTAGATGAACTTTTTTTTGTTTAAATAAAAACAATTGATTTACTCTTATTGCAGAGGCAGGTAGGCAGGCAGGTTTGCGAGCTTGGAGTGTCTCAAGGCCCAAAGCGCATTTCAACCTTTCAAGATAGTATTTACGTCAAAATCAGGCTGAAAAATTTAGAACACTTGCTAAGTTAATAGTAAGGCACTAGCATGCACTGCTAGTACAGCGCAAAGTGGCCGCTTTTATAATTTCATACAGGATAAGCCAGTAAGAAATAACAGGAGACCTGTGCAGGTAACCTTATTTTAAAGTTTTGAATACAATTATCTTTTATTGCTCATTGTTCAAAACAGTTTTACTTCTTTATCATCTGTTCCATCGAGAGATTAGAATGTAAGTGCCCCTGCGTCCTTAGTGTGGCTTGTTTCTAAAAGCAATTTCAGCTGTACGCAGGATGTTATAAATCTACCCTTGTCCTTATGATAACTGGACACATCAGCTTGTGCCATGCAGAGGCTATACTTGTTTTTATATTGTTCACGCTGAGTTCGGTAGAACGACATTTACGATCGTCTAAAGGAAACATGATGATTCATATCAACAGTTTATATGTGACTACTTGAAATATTTGGTCATTATAGCAAACTGGTTAAAAAAACCAATAGACTTTTTCATTTGTCAGAAAGGTACCTAACTTGAGTGTTTTGAATTCAAACTAAAAAATACATTTTGTGCTCTACCTTACTTTACTAGTCGTTAACAGAACATAGTACCTGAGCAAAAGGGGCTGTTATTAATCAACGAAACGATTGCCGCTCAAGCACTAGATTATAGATGATTGTCATTACCACACACTTCGCGACCTTATTCAATGTTATGAGATCACCGATACTTTCATCGTTGTATTAATCGACATATCAGAGTGTCTAGTCCTGCGTTTTTAGCAATTCTTCGATCGAGACTTTCCAATGTTCATGGCGTTATCATTGATGTTAACGTTAATGTATGCGTTCGGCGTAGAGCTGGTCGTCGAAGGTAACTTCACGAGGCGCAATATGCGCGAATAGAACTCACGAGCATCGCAGCTGTCAAATGATGATCAGTGACTAAATACCACCATTCGCTGTACACCAAACTGTACACAGTACAATGGTTTCTTGAAGATAGTCTTGATTGCACGATGTCTGACGTAGAAGAGACATTGTACAATCCATTCACGATCATCATCCCCTTATTAGTTGTATTACACACAGAGCTTCCAATGTTTGCGCAAACGCACAAATGCTACCATTATATACTGTGTAGGCGTACTGCCATATAATCTTATCTAATCTCATTACGATGGCCTCATTCATTTCTCCTGTTCCTTTAATATTAGACCATTTAATATTAGAGTAGGCACAATATAGGCTTGAAGGCACGCGGCACGAAAGTTTATTTGTAAATAATATACATACATAATAATGCTAGCAATAACATTAACAATGACCACAGTATGTGCAATCCGTTCGAAAATCGATTCCACCGCTGAGCGATCTGGTCCTTATCCGATTTTTCGTGCGCCGTTACATCCAGTGGACGCCCCCACGTTCTTCTTTGCGAGCCGTCGGTAGTCGAGACACCCTATCGTTCTGGATGAAGAATAAAGGCATATGCGGTCGATGCGTTGCTCTCCTCCCACGCTACAGTCTTCGCTGGTGAGGAATAGTTACAGTTGGCTTTGCCACATTTGTGGGCAATACCCAGAAATCACGAACGCATGCTAACCACCCCCACCGCTGACCATTTTTTTTCATAAGCAACATCACTAGGCGACCCACACATTGATCAAATGACTAGCGAACCAGTCAACAAACTGACAAATCTCAACGTCCGCCGTCCAAAGTCGCAAACGAGGGTTGACTTTTTTAAGGCGCCTGCTTTCGGCAGATGTTTGTCCGCTGAGATGTTGATGCCGATGATAATATAGAAGTTAGATATCATCACTGTAAGACGGGGGGAAGGGGGAGGGTAGCCAGATGATTTTGTGGGCAGCACTTCGATCTCAAGAAAAAAAACAAAACGATAAAAGCTAAAAAATACAGAACGTACTCTTTCTATTCCGGTTTCGTTTTGGTTGAATATTAATAACCAGGAACACAACATGCCGTTCGTAGTTATGTGTCAATCCTCATATACAGACGTGTAATTGTATATAGAAGTTTATTTCAAAGTTTTTTTAATGTTTTAAATTTTGCCGATATCGCATCTTGTGTAAGAAGTAGGTGGAAAATGAGAAGTACCTTGCAGGTGGCATTAACAATCATTAGCTCAGTTGACGAAAGGCAGAAAATGAAGTTTGAATGGCTCGAGAGGGAGACAAATTTTGGGTGAAGGATTCATTCGCAGAGCGAAGTGATAGTCTTGTCTAGTATCCTTTTCAAATAGATTGTAGACTATTTCCTACTTTCAATTATATCGTTTCAACTTGTAACGACTGATCGTCACAGGTGCGGCATTACTATTAGACATGTTTCATAGATTTTCCGGCAAATTGACCAATTAGAGTACCTCTATTGAAACGACGTTCTTTTGTAATCCAGGTGATACCAATAGTCGTCACTAGCTTAATCGTTGCATTTAACTTTACAGTTATTTGCCCTACCGCCATTACTTTTGTCTGCGAACTAAAAAGTTGTAAACAAATAGAACGGCTAGCGCCTTTTGATTCATTCAGCCATTCATCCGTGCGGTGGAGAAGGCCAGCAATGGCGGCGACGGAAAAGAAGGGTGCTCCGAATACCGGCCATTGTTGTTAGGGGGGCTGTGATACCAACAGATGTGTCAGAGTCGCGGCCCGGCCGTTCTTCACATTGCCGTTGAAACCTTCATCATATACTCCAATGAGGAACGAATCATTGCGATATTATCGACAGCCAGGTCGAGTGCAGTGTGGGCCATATCCCTCAACAATAACTCTTCAATTTTCGCTCGGCCTGCCAAGTTTCGTACACTTTCTGGTAGGAAAAAGCGCGAGAAGGAGTCGCAAAGGCCAGCGCAAAGGCGAGCAAGAACTCGAAGCAACCAAAAGTGAGGCTTTTGTCGGTGGACCGTGTCTGTGGCGGTATCATCGTAGAAGGCCGTTTTCTCTCGAGAAAGCGGGGTGCCGCAGCACCAAAGCGGCATTCGGCATTGTGGTACGTACCACAGCGTACTCTGTACTTTTTGTTCGACGTCTTACGACTCACTTCATCGTGTTTGCTCCTTTCACACCCCTCATCTGTTCCACTTCCGGTTCATTCCAGTTTCGAGATTTTGCCGACAAATTTCTGCAGACCTCACGCAATATTTGTCCATTCAAATACGTACGACGTATAGCAATCCCTTGAGCCTAAACTGAGGGCGAAACACATATGTGGCTACTTGTAGTCATTGGAGAAAAAAACACAGTTGCAGACAGTCCAGGCCAGACAGCTAGATGCTGAGAACAAATGTTCTTATAACTATGTGTTTATGCATACCTATAGATTAGAATAGGGCACTAGGGGACGGACTGGTGAAAAGGTGATGGCGGAGATCGTATGTATTATTATAGGTGTCAACACAGAAGGCAGAAAATTGCATGTTTTACTCGACACGATATGACGCAAACCAGCTGAGACAGTAATAGTCAGCAGAATAATGTACATGTATAACTCAAGGGCACAGCCCATTTCTGTGCCCCAGGCGTGATGATTCTGGGCGTACCATGCCTCTTTAATAACAGCAGCGGCAGCAGCAGCGGCAGCAGCACCGACTGACGGCCACATAGCCCGCCACTATAAAGCGTATAGGCTGAACACATACGCTTGTTGGGTCGAGGACTTTTGTTGGTGGTATTGAAAAGTCAGTTATTTGATAAGGTGGAGGAGATCTATCCTATAGTTCGAATTCTATAGTTATCTTCATATATTGGATAGGAAAAGCACGATTCTGCTTCAATTTCGTTCGTATCTATCTGAATAGTTCAAATGTATTGTTGTCACGCCAAGACCTAGGCAAGTTGGTTCGCAGAAACAGGTAAAATCGACCGTAAAGCCTATTGACAAGGGATCTAGACCGGAGCGCTGTGTGATCGATGTCTAAACAGAATGTGTAAATAAATAACATATAGAATTAGATTTTGATTATCGTATACTCGGGTATCGAAACAATCCATGAACAGGGGCTTCATAATGATTCGAGACAAATGACCATTGGGCGGTTCCTGCAGGTATCCCCTAAAACATTTTCTCGTATCACTCTGTTCACAATAGTTATATAAGCATATGTATATGATGATAAATCTATACGTAGCGCGTACAGGTAATATAATTCTATTGACTGATAAATTATAGAACTGAGTGTTTCCGAGTATAGGTTTTATGCATCTTCTTTCTATAGATGTTTTCGTGCCACTTTCACAAGTTAACTGAGCAGAAGTACATTGCTTAAACACGCGCGATCTATTTACTAGCAACGAATCAGATCGAGCTTCAACTAAAGCCATACTTCCGTGTTCATCTATTGACGGCCAAATAATAGCAGACATAATTAAGCGTCTGGGTTTAAGCTGTACAATAGAGCGCAAAAATTTTATAACTTACCAAATTATGGAATAGTTACCTTTTTAGTGAGTCACTGAGGCGCAGTGATTAGTTTAGTGGAATTGGAGAGCATTAGAATGACTCGCGAGATTTTTAGATCGAAATAAAGGTAAGTCAGATATAAGCACGATACTCAGTCGCTAGAGGACCATAGCCCTCGTTCCGTATCGTGGTTCTGTTGTGCAATGGCACAAGTGTACCCGTTCCAGGCCCGAATTTTATATATGTTACTTAACATATCTGCCAAATTGTAGAAACGTTGGTATATATACATATGTAGATATAATTACCATGCGTTACATAAGGCTATACAATGTGCGAATGCCAAAATTAAGTTATTTGCTTATTTCGTAATATCTACACAGTTTAATTTGATTGTATGCAAAATTTCTTACTTATTGCTTTTAGAAAGAAATTAACGAACTTAATTTGCTCATCTTCTTTACTTTAATTAATTCTCCAATGAAATGCAAGCCAATATAAGTGTATCGTGTAAGATCTTCGTATATATGTACTGAGAATAAAAAAATAAGTAGACATTTTATAAGATCATGAAGATCACTAATCTAAACATAATGATGATATAATATTTAGAGTAATTTAATCATGTCACAGGCCCCGTCGAGTTCCTTCATCAACTTCCCATTGCACCTTTCGCATTTTTCAAACGCTACCGATCTCATTCAAATGCAGATTTTAGCCGACAAGTAGATAACTGCGATGATGAAGCCGGGGAATAATGGAAGGGCATCGTGCGTCGTTTCACGGCCCCCGGCGCCATCCTTGTCGCCAACTGAACGAGGCGTTGTCAGCAACCGATCTACACAGTGAGAGGTAGCCAACGCCGGGTATTCAACGAGCCGAGAGATTTAGCTTATAAGCATTAGCATAGGGGGTGACTGGAGAAGAAAGAGAGGGGGGATAGAATTAAAGGGGGAGATGAGAGGACCAGTGCTGCACTCTAACGGCTTGGGAAGTGCGGGTGTGTATATGTCTCCAGCTCAAGCATTCTGTATTCTCTAGCGGTTGGTTACTCTATTCTAAAGCAAGTGAACCTCGAGACGAGCGGAGACAAATGGAGAGGACGGGTCTGAAAAGAGAGGACTGCATCGCAGAAGACAGCGCTCTCAGCTTGGCATTCACTGAGAACATCCTGTTCATCTTATAACATGGTGTTTTATTTAAAACATGAGTAACCCAGAAAAAAGTGCGTGAGTTCAGTGGAAGGGACGCAGCGTCTTCAGATGAAGAGATGGAAAGCACTCACAACTATCTGTCATCCCTCGTAGAGTGGTCGTTGTTTAAGGCACACATAACAGGAAGTAGACTGTGCAAAATGGATTGATTTGGTCGAAGTGGCCAAACTTCTGACGGAATCCATTGCGGCACGTTGACTATGAGGCAGGCTAGGAAGCGCCGCTAGCACCGGATGGAAGAGCCGCTCGTGGAAATTCGATCATGTAGGAAAATATAGGATAAAAATTATAGATGAAAGGGTTTGTTGTTTGTATCAGTAAAATCGAACGACGATATACGCTTTCTGCTGCCAGATAGTGACAAACTGATCTCTTTCGGACTTAGAAAAAAGGAACAATCCAAATCCACTGGGAAAGTAACACCCATAAACGGTTGGAGTGTTTTTACTCAATACGTATCAATGGATGGGGTAACGAAGTGGTTCCTTTATCGTTTAGGGCACGATCTTCTATAGGTATAGCTGGCTCTCTGTCTTCTACTGCTCAGTCTTTTGATCCACACTCGGTTACATTGCTGTTGCCGTTGTCTTGCCTTCCCCACTACATGCCCTGCTACAATAACCCGTCTGTTGTACGCTCTTAGGTTGTATACGGTAGTATAATGAAAGGAGTGGCAATCAGATGCGCGGGCGTCACTATTCAAAAGGATGCTAAACAACACTTTTCTTGTCTTAGTAATGAAGTTTCTGACGCTTACCTTCAATATGCTAGCCTATGTGAGGCACTTCTAGCGAAATGGGATAAATAGCTTTCCCGTATTCCCTGAAAGTGCCGTGACTGGGCTGACTACAAAATACTCTTTCGAGTATCGTAGGGACATAAATTCGATATCGGCTAGACCTATCACGCACTATATGCGTAGGCAACGTCAAATGTAAGGTTTAGTTCGGTCTCCCAGTTACCATTTCAGCATTCCCTATTCTTCACTGTGAAGCTTCAAATTTATAATAACGCTGTTCGTTTATACATTATGCTCTAATGGACGTAATGCCATATTTTACCCTCCGACGTGGCAGCAAATAGTTCGGTTACGCGAAGAGTGCCACAAGAACAAGAGCAATCGGCATCTGTTTTTCCTAGTGACGAACTGGCATTATAGAACCGCGGCTTGGGATAATACCAGTGTCAAAGCGGACGAAAACATAGTTGAGGTAGGAGCGGGATGAGGGGTGCATACGATACTTAGGTACAGAACAACAAACAAAGGCTAGACGGCGATGATGTTGACAGCATCGACGTATATTATTGCATACGATTGTTACGCGTAAAGACAGCGCCAAGTGGCGCTAGCGTTTTCGTTTTTGCCTTCGCGTTTGCAACTTATGAGTGAGGTAAAGAGGGCGCGGATGAGCAGTTAAAATGAGTGTACTGTTACGCAGCGTGGAAAGGTAGCTACCGCCGTTGATTAAATGAACTATGTGTGGTTTCGTAAAGGAAGGAGTATAGTGGGACCATCTATGCACCATGAACGCATTGACAATGATCAATAGCAGCCTCGTACGGAATCGCTACCGAAGAAGTGCGTGTTCGGCACCATAGAGCTTTACCTAGACGTTTAAATGAACACGGAAAAGGGTGCGCGCGAGATCGCGTTGTCTTCAACAGTAAGACAAAAAGCGGGACACGCAGGGCGCGCCTCATAGCGCCACCGTAGGCAACAACTGAGCCTTGAACTGCACAAGACGCCCGATTACATGAGATCAAAAAGGTGACACTCGTAGTTTAGTTAAAAATTGAAAAAAAAATAATTTATTATATAACGAAATGAAATAGGAAATAGCGTAGCTAGGTAAATCGAAAAAAAACGGTGTACAAATAAAGGTGATAAGGATTTCTTACATTGAATATTATCTAACCCGTTCACACCATACGAACATCACAAATATAACAGTGGTTACCAATCTTACATCGTTTTACTATTTACTACATACGTACGTATAAATTGTAGGAGGTTGACATAGGTTTGACCAATTTCGTTCATTTTAGATATTGATATTCCATCGCGGGACTTGTGTAGCATGTTGCGAAAGACACCATATACGGACGCCTAACAAGAATAAAAACCTACTGCTGGCCAAGCCTGCTGGCAGTGTAGCAGGTAAATCCTACTGACGAATGGTGGAACGTGTCGGAATCGCGGCTTCAAATCATTTTCTATGCTCTGTGGTACGCGTCCTGTAGCGTGAACCTTAGACTGGTCTCAACTGGGCTAACAGTCCGCCTAATTTTACTATAGGGTTCAATTTCATTAAGCCGAAAGCTAGTGCGTTTTGAATTACCGCACAACCAACCTAGCCTGACTAGGTCGGTTTTTGTAGGCCAAAAGGGGCCTGGTGGCAAAAAGAACCCGCCAGAAAAGAAAGAACGAATGACGTAGGACATACGCCGCTACTCAAAAATTGACAGAGAAATTAGAAAAAGAGTAATGATAACATAAATGACAGCAACACTTTTTAGAACCCATTAGACTATTAGGGTCCCACGCAGGACGTTGAATCACAGCGTGGGTATAGATAGCCATACTGCACTAGCCTCAGCAAATATATCAAGTCATTGAGGAACACTGACGAACGCACGTACGCCTGTAGGTGAGTGATGCACGATGTTCATTTAGCCGTTAGGTGCGGAGCATTTTTGTGCTCACAGTGCACGGAGGTAGGACAACCATAGTGCCATAATCTACGACGATTAGTTTGCAAAGAGAGAACATAACATGGATAGATAGTAATCTATAGCTAAGTCGTATTTTAAGCCCCCCCAAATAAGCTTTTTAATGAATAAAATTTCGATAGTGTCCTCGCAATACTAAAATGACGTGATCTTCTTTGACAGTTAGTAACAATCAGCCGAAGACGAGTAAGCAACAGTTATCAAAAGAGTGTACTTACATTTAGATAAATTTCGATAAATAAACGATCAGAAGATTTTAATGCTACGGAAATCATTGTTTCGTGTAATAGTAACACGCTTAGGAGAAGTTCGATTGGACACGATTAGTAACAACAACAACAACGGTAAAAAGCTCACATTATACAAATAGAAAGGCTAAGGTGTATATCGTACCTAAATTTAGGACCGTGCATTAACAGACCGAACATTTTTACAGTTTTCGTACCCTAAAAAGGCCAGCGGCTAGACATGCAAGACAAAACCAAAGCTTCAAAAAGGAATATTTTTAATATAATAAACAAACGTCCTACCAATTTATAGTACGTACCAACGTTAATAGAGTCATTTTTAAAACGCGTACTACCCCTATGCTCTCCATGTGGCTGGATGTTAGGGAAGAGAAAGCTACACGATCGGACTAAGAAGTTCCTGGATTAAAACAGGATCAGCATGACACCAATTCCGATACAAATTGTGGCGAAAGGCAAACTGTTTTCATGATAGTCTCTGATAAGTTAGATGAAGTAACGGCAACTTAGGGCACAAGGTTGGCACAGGAAACAGTTATTTATCATTGAAATCTTGTAGGTGAAATAGAATGGAGCGGGCTAGCTTGTACTCAATCAATATAAAATATATTGAAAATAAAAGCTATTATTTCGAAAGGACTAATATGATCATCAACCACAGAGTGAATATAATTTAAAATTAAAAACGCATTTAGCAATAATGCCTAAGGCTAATATACAGTAAGGCTAGCAGGCCTTAGTAATGAGTTTATTGGCATTATTGCCAAATGCGTTTTTAATTTTAAATTATATTCACTTTATATATATATATATATATGCTGTTCATACATTTTTTAACATACAAATAAATATAAACTGTAGATACATAAAAATTCAACTTAGCGGAACATGTCAGTTTTATGAAACACTGAGCTACGATACCAAGGGGGTTTGCAACTTTGAATTCGGTCGTAAAATGGCAACAGTGAGACCGGCCATGACACACCAAATGGAGATAATCAAATCATGAGAGACAAGTGATGAGATTTCACTCTAATACGAGAGCGGCGCTCACTAGTAACGTTGCGTTCTAAGGCTTTTTATGCTTCTGATGGGGGAAGTAATATTCGTATTCTGGCCGGTAGGACGAATCGTTCCCAACACGAGGGCCTGCTATTACTTTTTAAGCTTTTCAGGACACCTATGTATTCTTAACACTGAGCTGACATGAGCTTAACACTGAACAAAAATGTCATTGAAGATGAGCTCTTTGACTATCTATCAAAGAACTAACGCTTGAACACAGTTTATTAACCAAGCTTTCTCGTCTGTTGGGTCCCGAGTGCCGTGTGAATGTTTAAGAACTGTACAAAACCGTATGCGATAGCCCTGTCTGATCGCGGAAGGCATACATGGCACGTTTTGCTCATAGACGTAACCCATTTGGCTACGTTAGAAATTAGCTTTGTATAAACTCACAGCAAACAAACGTGTCCAAAGTTCTGGTTGTTGGGTTCATTTGGCTCATATACTTAATCTATTCCGTGATGTTAGGATTACTTGGTTAATCTTTCGATTTTATCCATCTTTCGACATTAGAACTAGCTTAATCTATGGTGATTACAATGGAGTTGTTTTATTAGTGCCCAATAGATCTAAACGGTCATAAAGTTTGAGGAAAATAAGTAAAGTTTAAAGAAATCTTATAGAGGTTCATACTTGCTCGTTGTGATCAAATAGGTTCAGTAGAAATAAGCGGCATGGAGTCTGCCAGCAGCAAAACTATCGATGTCGTACTATTATTTCATTCTATGTTAGCATAAGAACGTGTCTCTGTGAAAGCTTAGTGGTAATGTATTTGGCTGTTAATGTTAGGCATACGTGACGGTGTAGGTTCCAATCTGAGCACAGACACACAATTTGTTTCGTGCCGGGTGCCCGCCGTCCGATAAAATACCTAATGGCGATGTTAGACGTAAGATATGAAACATCTAGTGTAAGAACGTAAAAACAGAGCTATAACATCTGTATGTGATTAAACGTTGTACGGGTGGGTAAGTTAGCATCTTTTCAAGTGTTCGTCGAAGGGTAGAACGTTCTACCTTCTGAACTCATATACTATACGATTACACAATAAAGTCTAATAAAAATGATGAATTTTTGGTGAACATCGTCTGTCTTTATAAATTTTTCTATATGCCCAAAGAGCTTTTATATACGCTCGCTAATCTAATGCCGGGTTCAAGGTAATCTCACAAAAAAAAATAGCAAAAACCACCTGATTAATACTGAAACAAACTGAGGCTCTAGCCTGGTACTACTTTATAGCCTCGTTCTAGTTGCTCCGACACTTAGTCAGTTCACGTTAACGTTGAAGAGTGTCCTTGCGAATATTTCCGAAGTTTTTGTTGATAGCTATGGCGGCGTCTGCTGTTCAAAAATAAAATTCGGACAAAAAAGGTATCTACTATCCGTCGCCTTGGCTAGAATTGACATCTGTGGATGTGTTTACACAACTGTGATGAAAATGGTAAGAGACAGACGGATGTTTACACCAAAATAGAGTGGGATCAATTTGAATATTTTAGAAAATGATGCTTTCAAATTTTGCTACCCGCTAACGTAGTACTGCGTACTGCAGACATGGTGATGTTTACCTAGGGAAGGTATGTGAAGGCAACTGAAGTCTTTAAGCCGCCGATACGATGGGTCAAGTTGTCTAGGTTTTATCGACTCCTCTAGAACGAATTTGACCTGACGGTACTGCCACTGTATTCAGCACCACCCACAGTTACTGACTGGACTAACTAATCAATGAAAGGACATGAAGGTAAAAAGCCTATTCAAAAGGTGGTAAGCCCCGCGCTAACGGCAGTGCTGCGAAAACCGCTTGGGCCAAGAGTGACAGCCAGCTGTTGGCTGATGGATGGCTGTTATCATTCAAACGGTTGTCATGTTTCGACTCATTGGGAGTTCTGGTGTTGATTGAATATGCAGATCTTTATCATAGATGACGCATACAATACGCAAAAATAACAACAGCAAAACCGGTATCGACCTTAGTTAGCGGTCGATTCTTGCGGATCTCAAAGTAACTCTTATGAGCTCTTTTTAAGAGCAAGATGCCCCGTTGCATTGCTCTAAGTCAAAACACAATTGTGCTGTTCTATGTGAACCGTCGGAATATTTGAAGTTCAAGTTTATCGCTCTGAGAAGCTGTCATGACTGGTGGTGCCGCTAACGTTGAAAAACGCCGCAAAAAGTCGGGCCATAGCAAACTTGGGTAGCTGCCGTGGTAACGCTGTCACTTGAACAGTTACTGGCGTATAGGCAGGTTCCTTACATTCGTGCTGCGGATGCGTTTGTCTGTGTGGATGATTTTGGATGTCTGAATTACTTAATGCATCGACAGCGTATCTGTGGCTGGTCTAAATGGCTGTGCTAAGGAGAGTTTTCAAGCCATGTCCTACCTTGCTAGCCGCCTTGCGTCGTGAGCAAACTGTATAGGCGCACCAGATGTAAAAGGAGAACAGGCCTTCGTAGAGCGAGAATTAGAGGTGCTTTAAATTTACCCAAGTTACTGCAAATCTTATTGTACATAGTTGGTCATAGTCATTAATCCACACAGAGCCTGCGTCAGTGTTGGTCTGTGTTAACGCTCACACACAGATAACACTCACAAAAAGGACACATATGCTATACGCATAAGGACATAAGGGAACCGACGGAAAAAGGACAGACACCCTTTTTTATTGCTGTGTGTGTGTTCCAGGTTACTTGCAGGCGACTGCATGACTGTTCGACTATGGCTGTGAACGCTGTCTCGTTCCTATTTCAATGCCGAAGCATATGCTACTGGTGCCTGTTGTGAATAGCTCCAATCAGCTCACATAATTTCTCCGAGAATTTAAAGATAGCAGATGGACCGTTTTTCTTTATGGTTCCATACCTCACGCCGATAGTGACTACCATACACACTCGCAGATTCTCATGTAAACTCTCAGCTGGATTTGAATTTTATCTCTTCCAAGGCGCCTGAGAAAGTCAACAACGCTCGAACTTTGAATGTAGAACTTTGTGAGGTAGGCTTGTTTCAACGAAGATACGCGTAATCCAGCAAGAATGATATAGGAAAACTGATTTACATAAAGACATAGCGTAGTTGTTCTCTATTAAAGGGAAAACTATGCTAAGAAAAGCCATATCAAAGATCCTGTAATCCTTCGACACTACCCGGTTGACTAATAACAAACAGTCGAAGGATTGCTTATAGGAAACTCACGCAGTATTATATGCGCTTTCAGATATTGTACTACGGGCCAGACTGTAAAGATTAACATTTATCTGCTCTCTCGTAGCAGTGAGACAAAGCAAAAATTAATCCTTGTAATGTCCCTATCCCTGTACATTTATTCGACGCGATTTTCTAGCGGATGTTTTTCACTCTGCTGGTCGCACAATGAGAAACATTGATTGTTGTTGGCATTCGGAGGAATGATGTTTACCTCACAGGACGGTTAAACATATCGCACCGTACCTGCTGACTGTGGGCAATTGATAAATCAACAAAGCCGACTTCGCCTAACTGTTGCCGCTGTCTGAAAATGATCCTATCGAAATTAGGCTCAGCTATTACAATACGCAACTGTGCCATACGAGGTAATATGCCATTAGGATTAAGTGCCGTAAATATAATATCACGATTACAGACATGCCCTAGCCCTTTACCAACATGGTCCAATAGCTGAATCGCTTTCGCTGAGACATTGTTGTATATTATTGTTGATGGGTCGACCGGAGAGTGTCAAATACTCAATAGAGAACTCGGTTAAAAGTTCTCGGTTAAAAGTCAAATGTTATAGTACTTTTGACCACCAAACAAATACTACGTTGTGCTTGTCCAGCAAACGTCTTTCATTTCCAAAGGTAGACATCTTGTTAGGCCATCCAGCCAACAGGGTAGTACTTCCACTGGCGTAAAAATAAGGCAAATTGTCGAGTTGGACGAACGAGTGTCATTGTTTTCGAGACAGACCTATCATACAGCAGACAACTGAGACCCTTTTTTTGCCATATTTTAGTGAAATAATATGTAGTTGAAACGTCTTCTACTGTTGAAAAGATAGAAGGGAGGAATCGGTCTTTAGCGAGCTACAATCGTCACATGCTATAGCATCTTGCCCCCAGTGTCATACAAGTAAGAGGAGTCTATCGCTGCTCCTGTTGAAGCTGAGGGCCTTCGCCAGTTGCTGATTGTTGTTTGATTTAAGAGTTATAGACGTTGACTTCGGTGTGTGGAGAAACCCGATTTTCAAGAATTCACTGCTGGTGTAGCTATAAGCAATAGATGGGGCTATACTAAGTTGCGAGAGGGCAACGGTTGAACGATGGTAAAACGTTGCGAATGCCTTAATAATATTCTCTACTTCAGCCAAATAGTTAACACCAATGGCGTCGCTCAATGGTTGGGATGGCGAAGGAAAAAAGGCGAACCGAAACCGTGAAGTTTTACGATACAAAAAATGAGTATTTGTGATTTTGTACAACATAAAAACTGGAAGGTAACGAATAGAAAAATTCAGCTTGATGTATCCGTTCTCCTTGCGTTATCCGTAATAAAAAAGCATTCCTCACTGGTAATTTTCATAGTTTATCACAACAGATTTTACATATATGTCTAATGAGGTATGCTTGATTAATAACTTGTGAACAATTACGGCATATACATGGTAAAATGCATATCTAGGTATGGCTGATAGCCTCAGATCATTTTAACCTTAATTTTGCTTTCGGTTCCCCACTTTCCTTTTCCGTCTTCTTCCCATCGTCTGCCTTTCCGCACATTAGTCTCTTTGCGGCTGTTCTGCCATCGGCTCGACAATGACGCAAAAAACAGAAAATACCAGCCAAGAGGCTTTCTTTAAGTCTGGGATTGGCTGATTACTAAGCCGTGGGTCTAGCTGGCCGCAGTCGATTGACCCGTTAGGGAAAGAAATCCGGGGCTGGCGGGAGATGAGGGTTGCGGGTGCCAAGTTTTTGGGGAGAGAGAAAGGAAGGGGCCAAGAATAAGCGTCGGAGGCTCCGGTCGCCAACCAATGTCGACCGAACAGCGATCAAGTGAGTGGTGGGTAAATCTCTCCCTGCCAATTTGACAATTATATGTCAAGAAAGGCTAGTCCCCAGACACGCTATAGCCTATACCATTACATTCCCAGGGAATTAGTTTATATCCGGCATTCGCTGGTACCAGGGGGCTCAGCGCCTACAACTACACTATAACTGCACAGGCCAGATGAAAATCTCGCATTTACCGCGTAAATTTCCGAAACAGTTTCCGCTGCCAAGAAAAAGTGTAGCCTCACCGCGCCGCTTCTTAACCTCTTTATCAGCCCCTCAACGTCCCACGTAATGACCTACTACAGAGCTGCTACCGAAGCCGAACTCTGAGCAAGTGCCAACGGCAGATGCTGGCTGTTCGAAAAAGGTTCCTACAAGAGGATTTCCAGATAAGAATCGGACATGGCCGTGCGACTGTCCTGAGCAGGACAAGCAACGTTCAATACTATAAAATCTCTAAATGCTGAAAACAGTTCGTGCAGAGTCGCCGAACTAAACGCGTGCATAGGAGCTAGTCTGCATATCGTGCAGAGACGTCCAACAAAACAAATAGTCTTATCAAAATTATTCGGATATACTTGATTACATTGTTATCTCTCTATTATAATTATTACGATTGCGATGTAAACCATTGATTCAGTAGAGATGGTAGTTGCTAGGCTTGGGGCATCTAAAATTCTAACATTTAAACATATATGCCCTATGTACAGTACTATCCGACCAATCCAAGATGTTAATCACTCTAACTGGTCATGATCGTGAAACATGATGTAAACACTGGAGTACACTGATCTAATCTGACATAGACAACCTCGGAAACATCATTGGTGGTGTATTCGGATTATGTGCTGATGCAATTTTTCATAAATCGAAGGAGAACTAACCTATTTCTAATAATATTATGTGTAAAATCGACTGTGAATCAGTGAGAGGGCATACAAAAGATTGTGCGGGGCTATTGTTGTCGTGGAATGATAGAGTGGCTGGCAGTTTACTTGTTAGTGCTCGAGCAAGCCGTTTCAGCTGCAGTACTCTAGAAACCGAGACTTGTCTAACGACTCAGGTTCGTCAGTACTTGGTCGGTCACGACTCCCGCTGTGTTATTTCTTCTAGCTGACGTTTGGAACATGGGATTTCTTTTGCGAATGCTTGCGGGTTATTGGTTAATAGGCCGTTACGTTCAGACTGATCTGACCGGCAAATTTTCATAATTTTTTTTCTGAACCGTCCTGCAACCAGCGACACTCGTGGACACACCATGCGGATGGGACGCTAGGGTACGAGGGTAGCTCGTGGAAGTTAGCTGTGAGTAGAATCGGCATCCTAGACAATGTTCTTTCCGTTAACGTCTATCTGCATCCTGTTCGAAGAGTAAAGAGCTATAAATTGAGTTCTAAGGTCTAAGATTATAGCTGTACGCTTATAAACTCTAGAGAAAATGTTGCTTGGGCTTTATACATTCAATTAGCGTTTCACAATTAAACAATTCACTACATAGTCACTTATCGGGGCAATATAAGCTTGACGAGCTGAACATATACTTCATTACATTATACTACATTACTTCATACATCATGCTTCATTTTCATTCATATAAGAGATGTCAGACAGCAGATCCAATCAGAAGTATGCAAAGATACTAGATTCGCGAAAGGGATTTTTTATTCCGATTTATCACTAAGCAATACCACTAATCAAACATTTTCAATACAATGGCAACAGATATCAGTAAATATTTAAGCTCAGGCAACGTGGTTTCAGACAATTATTGAGATGGATCTATGAACCTTATCCACCATATCAGTAGGTCGTTTGCCAAAACATGACCAGAATCGAAAGGAAGCAAGAGTTCTTACATTTGCCTGTCAAAGCTCTCGAAACATGTTACAAAATTTCACCACGAAAACGAATTAAAACCATGAAGTTCCAAACTAATACTAACTAAAACAACTTGACTCTGAAGACTAAATCTTAACATTTACTAAGCCTGAGTTAACAGCGATTTTCTCCTAGTTTCATTAAAAAACCTTCTACGTCATATAGTTAATGACCGAGCAAGAAAGAAGAGCTTTTCACTCGGTTCCAGATCTCTCGGTGTTACCCCCGCGCTACCCCTGCAGCGTTCCGCTCTCAGTCCAAAGGCCAAATGCAAGCGTATATAAAAAATTTGAGCGGGAATTGAAGAAATTGCGAAACAAAAAATACATTTCAAACACGGCATTACGGAACATACACTGAACTCGACATGGCAAGAAATGAAGATTAATAAAATCGATTTACCCAAAAATACAACAAGCAAATATGTTTAGGATATCGGCACGGGAACTAAAGCGAGAATATACTACTTTGGACAACGTATAATATGTCCCCGTTATATATATACAAAACTTTCAGAGCTGACATTGGCTCTAGGATATATACTGAGGCGTTCAGTATGAAATACAAGCTTGTTGACCCTTCGAACATTTCCAGAAGCATCATTCATTTATTTTGAATCGAACTATGTACGCATCATTATTATTCATGACCCTCTATCAAGTGGATGGTAGGCTACGTATTCTACTATAGAAGTTTGGACTACGGGAGTCTTGAAAGGCAATGTCGACATACGATAGAGATTTGAACGTCGTTCTTATGGAAGGGTTGTCGAGATTTCAAAAATGATAATTTTTTGTTTAGCCAAATTTCGGAGAGTATAGCATGTGATAGGGAATCCTGAAAGATAACTTTTGTATCTTCGATACTGTGATTCTCGCAGCGTCAGGTCCAGCGTCGTTGTTTAATACGAGTGCTTTAGTATGGGTCACCAGGCTTTGATGCTAAAAGCGTAAGTTATTCTAATTGTTTTCACTCTAGCTCTAATTGACGAACCACGAGGCTCGATTTTGAGCTCATAACTTTCTTTTAACTTACGACCCACAGTGCTTCCGATAGCAGATCCTTCACCGAATACATATCTATGCGACAATCTGTCTTCATCGCTGTAGCTTCAATGCAAAATGTGTACACCTCGTTTGCCCAAAGCCTGAATGACGATATTCGAATAAACGACCTCATACTTCAAAGAATACAAATGCAACCTGGAAACATCAAATCAAATATCTGAAATGTCGCACCGTAACAAAATAGAGCCATTTCAAAACATGAGATTAAGGTTTATCGCGGTCTAGGCTAAACGACCTAATAATATATTGTAAAGTTGGAGACGTTACGTATAGAGCGCAGGCCGGCCGACAGGCCCGGACACGTCATGCGGTTGAAACTTTCCCAAGCCAAACCATTCGCTACGATTTATGGAAGCCGCCGAAGATGACCAGAGCATCTTCACCTGAACGTTCAACAGCTACGCTTCCGCTCGCTTTAACGTGTGCTGTCGTTCTTCAGACCACAACGCAGTTGGTACGTAAGACATTTCCCCAGCATTGCCTTCGAACCACCTTTAAGTTAAACCCAATAACTGTCTTGGCAAAAAGTAAGTACATCTAAGAGATGAGTTCGAGGACATCTACGGAATGTTTACTTTCCGCGGCCGCGAGTTGTTTATCTAATTCATGGAGCCACGTCGTGATACACATCCGAATCGATATTCAAATCCATTCTGAAGGCCGTCGGTTTCTCCAGAGATTCGAATTCTGCTACTAATGGCTGCATGCAATATGGCAGTTGGCAATGCCAACCTGTCTGGAGGCCTTTAGTGGTCGACCTATTTGCAGGTTGGCGTGAACATGGCAATGGCATAGAACATGTAAGTAGGTAGATCATCTACAAGCCAGCTTCTCGTTCATCGCTATTTTTATCAGTATCTTTCCGGTTGAAAGAGAAATGTAAGGGCAGTTTCACTTTGTTCGATACAAGTGTTGAATGACTCTTTCTTACATTGCTCTTACATACATAATACGCGCGGATAGACAGGCAGCATCGTCTCTTGTCATAGCAAGCACGCTTGTTGACGTTTATCTTCCTCCGGATATCCATCATTCCGATATAAGTAGAATAAGACGGAGCGCGTTAGGCTACTCGTGCACAGCAAATGCTGGGTGTGCTGATGCTGTGCGTTATCGTAAAGCATTAGCATGCACGAGAAGCTGATTTGCGCACGCGTTCGTTGAACTCAGTGCACGTTGCGAAACGGAACCGTCTCTGAGAGAGCAGATTTCCTCTTCGGAACTGGTCAGAAAAGTGGCGTTCGGTGTAATTGTTGGAGAAAATAACATGATGACTCGATGTTTTTCTGCCGCTACGATTAATTCGTAGCATTATCTCAATTTCTAAATCTAAACCTTTATTATTTTGAAATTATTATACTTATTGAACTTATTATATTTAAAACGTATTATTTTGAAGAATGCAGAGTATGCTGACTGACAGCAAAAGTTTAATGCTAAATTTCAATAGAGAAAATTCTACAATTGGTTTGTATTTTTTGCTCTGTTGTTACGTTCATATCAGCATATAAATAATACCGCAATATAATTATTAAGGAGTACTTCAATTTTATTTTTGTTTGATGATGAGCGGGATTAACTAACGTTTATTAATGTGAAGAAGAAAAAAAAAAAAGGCTAAAAGGTGAAGCTAAGGGAACAAGCTTTTTATTCACATACAATAACTTCTTAGCATGACCGTGTTGTTTATGAAATTAAAAAACAAACAGTGTATTATCACTTCAGTCGGCTAGCCAAGCTCCGCCTAATGGTGCGATTAATTCGAGCATTTCTTTCGCTGATCTCAAATAATTTATGCTAGGAACTCATTGATAAAGTACGTTCTTCAAAGGGTATCGTTTAGGGCGAGGCCTCACAAAAATGCATTTTCGATAAGGGTGACATCAACACGTTGTCCGTGCAAAAAGAAATTACGAACGTTCGATTAGCTGAGTAATGTAAGAGGTTTCGTAGACGTCGAAGCTAGCTTCTGTAGCTTTTCATTGTGGCGGAGCAATGGAGCTAGTTATCGTCCACTAGGAGAACTGATTCGATCGGGACTGCAGCACGAATTTTAGGCTCAAGGTCTAAGGCATTGTTCCTTGAAGATGGCGTTCATACTGAACTATTGGAATAGATAAAACGTTTAATTTGTATGAAACAGAAGTATATACGTTTAGGCTGACATACTGAATATTCGGAAACCAATACGGCCCTTTCATTTTCTATGCACTGTCAAGAAACCTTATGGATTTTTTTCCAGAATTATTCTGCCTTCGGCTGTGTCCGCTTGATTATAGGTGCAAAAGAGATTCTTAGTCTAACATTCGCCTTAGGATATGATCATATCTTTGATGCCTAGAATAGAAATGAATAGCGATATGGGTCCTATGTATGAGACCAAACTTGCAATGAAGCTTTACATTAAACACTGTGTTGGTCAAAAACCGTTCTATTCAGTTTTAAATAAGGATTGAAAAGATGAAGTAGAGTAAGGTGTAAATGAAATTTAATCTATGGAGTGTTTCAAAGAGCTCCCATTCCTCTATATTTTCCATATATCTATGAACGGTGGGCCGATTGTCAAAGATACATCCATGGTCTTCTGCCGCTTTCTGATGCATTCACGACAGGCGACGCGTGTTTCTGGCGTTAACGGCATCACCTTGTTGCGTTCGTTTTAAAGGTTCTACGAAAATATCCTCACCGACTGATCAGCCGACATGGTCTGCATGTGGGAGCGAAAAAGAATTGAAGGAATGTATTGAATTGTGCATGTGTATGTGTGTACGTTTGCACACGCACGTTGCTGTGTCTATGTTGCATTTAAAAGAAAATAAAAGACATTGTCAAACGTTTCTTTGTCCCCACCACACAAAGGAAGTGCCTCCACCATCGCCGACTGTGACCACCACGTATGTGGCTTGGCCTAGTTCAGAAATAGTACAGTTCTGCTCAAGCTTCTAGCCATTTTGTTCAGCTGCGTGACGACGCAGACGCCAACCAGACCAAAAGCGAGTGACAACGTGAAAAACTTTATATACATTTATATATAAGTCTATGGATAGGATCGTATATATTATATTCATTCTCCCTGCGTGCTGTTCTGTAACGTATACCTGGTGTTCGATATCCATACGCACACGAGTTTTACATGCTCCTTTTTTTGGTCGTCGTACGTTGGCTTGTTGTTGTTGTTGTTGGTTTTTTTTCCCCATCAATATCGCTATAATGGTAGTTACTATCGCTGTTGCAGCCTGTCCCGTTCACGTTGGAGGCGATATTCGGTTTTTTGCTGGCACGCATAAGAATACAGTGACACAAAATAGGGACTGGAACACACGAAAGAAGCAGAAAAATTGATGTGATTTTGTCTATTGCCACTGCTGTGGCATATTTTTGCTCGAATCGTTCTCTTTCGACACATAACCGGTCGCTGTGGCCTATTTTTCTCTTCCCTCTAGCCAGCAACGATTTTTAGGATCGTTCTCAGAATTTGGTACTTAATCTTTGTGCCACGTCTAAATAACTCCCATAAACTGCTTCTATAGTTAATGGTAAAAGTGTGCGTGCGTGTGTTATTACGACGAAGTCAAAATCATCCAATGAATAGGGGAAATATGCATATACATATGTATGGGATGGGTTGGGACAAATTTATTCCTTTGTGAAGAGCCGTTTTGCCAACCCCTTAACAAGAAACAAACGTAAGAAGGCAGAAAACAAATATTATGACGTGTTTCATATCCGCAATACATAACATGGTACAGCCGGTACGTGAGTTACCTCAGTGTGGCATAATCTGTGTATTTATAAAATGGGCAAAAAAACTAGACCTCCAAAAGGAAAGCATGTAAGCCTATAAATAGGAAAAAGTAGACTTTTTGTCATGAAAGAAAAGTGAGTTTCCAGCTGATACGGACGCTGCTTCAACTGTAGGTCTGTTTTTTTCTCAATGAGCTCACCGTTCACTGCTTTATTCTTAAAATCACGTATAGCTAAATTCGTAATACAGAAACGAAGCATCATTTCATAATCGCAGCAGAGGCCCTGATATATATACGATTTACTTCTTTCATATTGAAACCGTTCTAAATAATAATGTAATGGTACGTTTCGAGTCTACTTAATGTCGCGATGCAATAAAAAACCTCGGTGAAGTAGGGTTGGAGAAAGCTCCCTCCAACGAGACAGAGGTGAGTAAGGAAGGGTCTGCTCTATCGCGTAAATTGACAGTAGACATAAGCTGGGTCCCCTTGCACGAAACGTGAAGGTGCAGGAGGCCTTTCTGGTTGGCCTGGGAGGATGCCGGTATGGAGTGAAGGAGCACTACGGGAAGCCTAGAAAGATCGATCCCACTGTCTGCAGTCAGTCAAGACTCTAATATTGCGATTCAGCCTTGGCGTTTGGTGTTTTCGTTCGTAACGGAGTTTAATATCACTTTCTATTTAACATCACATCTCCATTCGCTACCGGTCATAATGATGGCTGGTACTGAAACGTGCTGGTTTTGAAAACGTTTCATCACAAACTTACATTTTGTGGTCATCTTGAAAATTCCTATTTTGCCTTATAGATAAAGTAACTTTCAGTTTTCAGTCATGCGTATTTTAAGGTATATCGTAACGCTCGTAGCTGCCTTAGTTACAACACACGAAGAACAAATAAAGCGTCTGAAATAGAACCAGTGGTAGTTAAAATTACTCGAGGATAATAGTATAGGGTTATCTACTTAAGACCCGCCCTGTAACTCTTTCCATGTTGACTTTGTTAATTGCTCTATAACTGACGCTCGGTCTGAAACGTAAATTCTGTTCAGTCCGTTAGCATGTGATAGACAAGATCATTCGCTTTCGGAATAAAAATAGTCTGAATAATAATTATAATGATTATAATTATGTTGCTAGAGTAAGTGAAACGATGGCAGAAGGCGGTGTCGATTGTTATTTGTTAGGTGCAGCACAAACGTTTGCCCGAGTTGTGCGCCATTTGTATTCGGCAAGTTGATTATCGATAATTATAACTTTAACTTGATACAAGGCAAGTTATATAGGGCAGCTTACGCATCGGTCATACACTCATGTGAATACCTACCAATAGGTCGAGCTACGCTACTTGGGTGGCTGGCTGGCCTCTTTAAACGCAATCTGCGATAATTAGCGCGCGTATTACTTGTATGAAGGCAAAAAATAAACACATCTACATGAACATTTGCATAATTCAATGTTGAAAACATCCTTAAGCTCTGATGCTTACCACTCCTTAGAGGACGCAAGGAGTCAGATACAAACAGAGCGACTGTATGTGTTTCAGCGGCTCAAGTGTCCCAGTCTGTTCCTTCGGAATAATAGGAACATCATAGCCATTTGTTTTTTTCCTGTTGTTTATGTATTTCTCAACTTTGGCTGATGAAGAGTAAAAGAATATAGAATATAGGTTCAAGTACTTAGGCTAAACGGAGACACCCGTAAGAGTAGTGCCATCATTCTATGAAAGCTAAATTGTTTGTGGGTTCGATGTTTTAGTGGCACCATCGAGCGCCATAACTTGTAAAAGTAATCATGTCAATAAGGGTTGGTCTTTAAATTGACGACAGATATTGCTGAGTAGTAATAATCTAGCGAATAGGTGCATGTGTAGCATTTAGCGCTAAGGCCATCATACCCCGCCTGTAAGTAGCTTTGGTTAAAATATAGGTTTTTTTTTTTGCCTGCTTGCTATTGGTTCAACAAGCAACGATTCACACGACAGTTGCAGATTTTGTTCTGATATTGAAATTTACCCACGTCATTCAATTCGATCAGCAGCAGGTAAATTTGCTCATTTTATACGTCGCTGTTACAATAATTCGGTTCTTCTATACAAGAATATGTTTCCACCTATTTGACCATGCGTCTATGTCTAATCCGTGTGTCTCCATAGCTGTTTTATTGCCTGTAGTATACTTGAGTGTTCGACCACAAGCACAGTGATAAAAGGGGATTATCCTTTCCTATGAACGATAGGGGGCGGAAGAAGACAGGAGACAGCCTCATCTAGTTGCCGTTCCCTGGGGAGCAGTACTCGAACCCCATGCTACCTTTCCTACTGCTCCGTAAAACTATCACACCCATTTATTCGCTCACAGCCACATAGACTTCGTCGCCATCCGGCATAGCTTTCAAGCCAGCGTCGGTCTAGTTTCTAAGTAAAGACAATGACCGTCCGACGCAGCGGTTTGTAGAAAGCCGCAGCACCGTCGACGGTGTTGACGCACCACCAATTCGACGCTGTAGAATCGTGTCTTGGTCATGTTTACGATCGGCTCATCTGCCGCCATCGTCCGTCTTCCAAATCACCTTTTGTGTGCCACCTCCTACTAATGCCTAAATCATCATTAGCTGGTAGGAGTAACCCTTGCTAGCAGGATATTTGCCCGTTCGACCGTTGGCAAAATTACTTCGCCAGCCGTTTGTGTCGCTGCCTCGATTGTTATGTGATGACAGCAGTGGCAGTGTCAGCTGCATAATCTTCTTATTATACTAATTGTGCATAAAATATATTTTTAGTTGTCTAGTCCATGTTATTGGTGAATGTGTTTTATGAACGCACATACATCTGCTAAGAGACTGTGCTAGAGATGATCGTAACTACCTTAGTTACAACACTGTTTAGAGATGCCTAGAAGTAGTTGACTCATGCCGTAGTTCGTTCGATTGAACTCTGATCGCATTTTATCTTGATCTAGAAATCTTGTTTTTTTTTTTTGTTTTTTAAAACGCGCTTTTGTAATGGTATCCTTCCCTATACTGAGTTTATGATTTGACTAAAATTACCAAGTGACGTTCCTTTTTGCCCTAGTTAAGCTAAATAATATTATAATCGTTAAGTGCGCCGTACTGTATTCTATTATGTTGATTAAAATCTGCTAAAGGAACATTCTATGCTCTTATCCTTAGTTTCATTATGTTAATTCGAATTTTTTTGTGGATTTGCTTATGCTGTTTCGGTTCTTGCCGCTACTATTGTTTTCAGCCTTTTCTACTCCCCGGTCCAACTCTGAAGTTGCGTCTTTTGGCTTGAACAGTCTTCAGAACAGCGAAGAACATGGAGAAGACGATCGCTATGGAAGCCATCTGGAAGATGAAGGTAAATAGTCACTAAGCGATTATATATATATATCACGGGGAAATGCTGTAAATACAGATTTTCTTCACTAAAATTTCATGATGTGCAAGTGGCATCGAAGTGAGACACTTCATTTGGACACGGAAAAAGTGTGACCTTGAATGCGTTTAACACGTTACGAAATTCGACAACATGACAATATGTATATTCTACGTCATCGTTACTGCTAACGCGTGCTTAATGTTGTATTAGCCTACTTAGATCATGGAGCGCCTTCTGTTGCTGCTTTTCGCAGGTTTTACACATTAATTGGACAACTATACAGAATAATCATTTATCTAATGATTATCGCCCGCTAGAATTTTATGATCGCTTTGATTACTTAGATTGTTCGAATTGGTCGATACATATAAAATTGAAAGACTCTCGATATTCTGTTGTGGAACACAGCGGAGTATTCTGTGACCTTTTTTCTGTACACGCTACTTCTGGAATAAACTGACATTCGTTTGAACGAGTGTTCTAGGAACGAACGGAACTGCTCTAAAGACTACTTCTCACTCTGTTCCATTTTCGTTTCGTGTTAAATGTTCAGCTAGACTCCCACTAATAAACCGGCTATAGATCCATTTGCATCTAAAAAGCTGCCGCCGATGCGTGTGGCAGTTAGCTTTCGATTGGCTTCAAGAGCAGTACCTTCTACCGATTTGACACTTCGCCAATTTCAAGTATATTCGTTTGTGCTGTAATGCCTTCGTTAACGCCGACTACAATATCATACCGTTCATTGTGTTCTAGTCTCTCACGTCTGTAAAGGTGGCTTGTTAGCAGCTTGCTCAGAACTTAAGTCCTGGCGTTTAGAATTCTAGAGCCTGAGTGCTTTCGGGTACCCACAATCGAAACGTATGAAAGGAAGCGGTGATGCTGTCGTAGCAAAAAGGGGCTAGGCAGGGGTAAATCAGCGGTTCCGCCGTTGTCGTTGTCACCGCAGTTCTGTTCGGAAATGGACGTATTCTATAGGGGCCTGTAACTAGCCTTTAAAACTAGTGTGCTCTTCGTCGGGCATAAGGTAGCGTGAAGAGAGAAGGACTAAGCAAGCTATTTGAAGAAAGGCATGAGCAGTGTCAGAGGCGCGTGCAGATGCCGCCATAGAGCACCTTGGTACTACTATTACAGCCACTGGTGAGATACACAAACGGCCAAACAGGCATTGGTTGGCGGAGGGACTTGAGTTAAAAGCGCATCGTCCTTTCCGCAAACCCCTGGTTATAGATCGACCGCAAGACGAGCGAACAAGCAAGCGACTGCTCCCCGCTCGACTACCTGCGACCCGCTATTTTGGACGTCGGTCCTGTTTTCTATTTTAGCTCAAGTCTCTGAGTCGAAACTCAAAAATAACGGTCGTGCTTATAGATCGAAGAGAAACCTTCGGTCGCAAGTGTCAGCCCAGGAATGGCCATAGACAAATGGAACACATCAAGCAGGTTGTTCTTGTTGTGAACCCGGAACTTAGTATGCTTTCAAGTATGTATCGTGGTTGGGCGGAACGAGTGAAATGCGACGCAGATGATCAAAACAATCCCAAAGTTGGTCAATACCATTGGGAGCAAAGTTTAGTCAGAAAGTGAAGGAAGTAATGGTGGTTGTTTCGGCTCCATATCGCTTTCGCACAAAATGGGTGGACGATTGGAGGAGCCAAAAAAAAAAGTTAGTAAACGGTACGCTGGCGCCGAGCTAGTAACACATTTACCTCTAACAGAAGGATAACGAAATCTACTGATCTGGAACGGCAAATGATAGTTTTTTGTCTCGTCTCCAAGATGAGCAATGAGACAAAGAAGAATGGATCAAACTTGCTAAATCAAAGAACAATAGATAGTAGGTAGTGATTTTTCGACCGCTTCGTTCTCCGAAGTTCTTTCTTAAAAATAATCTTTAAAATGTATCCCGCACGAGATCCATTTGTACTCACACTGAAACAGGTAAGATACGTAATTCTATATGGTGATGTAATATGGGGAAAGTACGACGAAAAGCTTTACCTAATTAATTAAAATGTGGCTAGGAGGTATGCTGTTGTTCGAGCCTAAGCTAGAACTGCGAAGAAGAATCAGAACGGAGGTAAAGGGTCTGATTTCTATTAGAACGACAAAAACTATTAATTATATTTAAGGAGAATTTTATAGGATCTAAGTCAATACTGTCACTGGATTTCATCGTCAAGGTGCAACCTATAATTCATTTAAACGGGTTACTTTGATGTATATCATCATCATCATCATCATCAGAGTATTTTTTAAGATATTCTCTGGTACTTGTACTCGATTCTCTTGCAGCAGGCCTTCATTATCATATTAATTAAATAATTATCTTATTTAAAATACGAGAACATTTGTAAGATTTTCGTTTGCGGAATGAGTAAATGAGTCTCCAACTGATAAAATTCACATTTCGACCAATAACGGAATTTATAAATTTTGAATGGGTGAGTATATAATGAACCCAACATCTCGAGTCGATTGTCAACGACTCTGTTTCAACAAATGGGCAAAATGAATAATGTTGAACGCTTGTAAGCCTTTTGGAAACATCGTATGGCCTTAATTTTAGCCTGTGTTATTATATTTCCCAGTAGAGGACATCGGATTGCCACTAGACACGGTCACATTTAATAATTTCGCTTGATGTTTTGATTGCGTTTATCTCAGTTCAGCCAGCGGTTATCAATCACTCTTTATTTCGATCGAACTACTCACCAAGGCAAGATGGATTATATCATTGAATTGAAGTACTTTAAAACGGCCGACACTGGTCTGTTTTCGTCAAACAAGTCACTGCGAAGGGTCAGTAGTCCATAAAGCTCGTTGCGCAATTCTAACGTGAGAAAAATCAAGAGTAAACGAGGAGTGATCATTATTTTTATTATTGCCCACTCAATGGTTTGGCAGAATGTACACAGCTAGTTAATATATTAGGGCAAACATATTGAAACTTCGCAATTAGGGACAGAATGTCCCAAACTATTGATTTACACAATTGCGCCCGCCCGCCCGCTCGCGAATTTGTTGTGTCTACATTTGTGAAAGGTAACATAAGTATGATCATTCGGCTGATTTACGCGTCAGCCTGATGGAAAAACGCCAGCAGGGACACTCTTTCTAAATGTCCTAAAGATAATATCTAAGGTTGGTTTCCAGGTATGAGCTTTCGTGGAAGCATTTGTCTTACTCTATCGAAACTGAATTATAACATTCTAATTAAAGTTTTCAGTTTGCTGTTATTAGCCAAAATCGTATCGGAAGGGAAACACTTACATGTTACATTTATTGAAGACATTTAGAAATAGTTGGGTTAGGTAGGAATATCCCATCTGTCCGTCAATGACGTACCGGTGCGAACAAGTGGGCATGGTAAATTTTTCCATAAATCACCAAATGGATGTAACAGTGACGCTGTTGAAGAAAGCAGACATTCACTGATGAAAACCTAGTTTTGTATATAGCCAAGAGCTATCTGGTCTGCTAAGATCTTCTAACAAGGAAACTTCAGAAGCTCAATTCAAAACTCGTCTCGTATATACCTACAAGTTTACTTTGCTATTTGTCTCAGTTCATCGTAAGCACTAATAGTAAGATTTTCATGGGTAAAAGATTGAAATATAATGTTTATCATCACTGGCCAGGTTCGCTTGTTTGACGCTAGGATGCGTTCTTGATTTGGGTCTATTAAACAGGAATTGTTAATGTTATTAACAAAATTGAATCAAAAACGTATTGCTATAGACAGCGTCTACTCGTGTTTGTCGTGATCCCCAAGAATCTATAATACATTTTCAGTAACCTCTATTCTTACACGGCTTATGGAACACACAAAGCGAGTGCAGACTTTAGCTCATGCTATGGCTGTGCCATATATATATATATAGAGTTCGTTACATACATAAACCTTACCAATGTGGTAATGACAGGGATTTTATAGAAGTCAAAAATTCGTGCTTGCTTTTCTATAGCTTAATCTTGGATATTAAATGGAGCCTGGAAAAAGAATAGAGTCCGGGGTAGCGTGGCACCATCCCATCTTCATTTTTCGATTTACCGTAATTAAACGTTATGTTGCCACCAGCCACACTGCTACGTTACTCGTTTAAGCAAAATTTGATCTTTAATTTAGCGTTTGTCCGTATACGCCATTTAATGTAGGAAAAAAAATATAAGAACAGTGATCATAGAATGGGCGCAAAGAATAAAAAATTACATTTGCAGCGAATATATGTTGACGATTAATCCGAAAGATAAGTAGCTATTGAGAAGGCTGCTGCTGCTTCATAACATAGTGTTATTTATAAAGCACGACAAAGTTCTGCTGGCGTTGACCATTTCGGAGTTCAAGCGAGGCGTCAAAAAGTCAACCTGTATCAATTAGCTTTTGTCAGCATGGCCTCCCGTAAGGCTTCTTTAAGGACTAGCACATCTTCTGCTGGGACACCATATCTCCTTCTCGAGGGTGGATAAAGGGGTACAACCATCCCTTTCACTGTACAAATAATTGGGTTCAAAACTACGCCCAGTCAGGATAAGCTTACGACTGTCAGACGCCTGTAGTACTCGATTTGTAAGGCACTGAATGTCGTGGCCAGTTCCTATGACTAGGTCGGCTGCTTAACGAATTTGTCATATATGGAATAGATGTTTGATGAAAAAACTGAACGTGTATCTTGTAACGCATATTTGTTGTAACTTACGCTAATATATCAAAATTAGTTTTCAGGGACGCTGGCCCATTTTAGCCTACACCAATCAGGATACAAGTATTACATTCATAGAGACACTGGCTCAAACGAGGAACATCCTTTCACCGTTTGAGGTTGACCGCTCAACAAGCGTGCTATAAAACTGATGCTTCGAAAAATTACAGCAGCAGCAAGATAGCTTTTTCAACTTTCTTCATTTGTAACTCTCACTTTTATGCGCATATCCATTGGATGTGAATGCATAATTGGATTGGTACAAGACTAAGCGACGACGAGTGCTAGTGGGTGCCGTTATCAAGCGGAGCCCCTCTGGCTCCCTGTAAGCCTGTCTTCCCCCCAGCATCAGTATAATATTGTGCTAACGGTGAGCTGTACTAGTTATTTTCGATGATGTCAAAGCTAAGCGCAGAAAAATCCGCTACTTTTTGCTCTGAAGCCGGAGTTCGCAGCTGAATTCCCACAGGGACGATTTGACCCCTCTCGATATTCGATTCCCTATGATATCGAATACCGAGGACGAAGCCGAACGTTGCCTGTAGACCCACTTCTACGTACTACAACCGTCACCATCAGGGGAACGTCCAGACTCACCAGAGGTACGAACACCGAAGCAACATGGTAATCATACGTCGAGCCTATAATATTACCTGAAGAGAAAAAGGATGCTCAGAGATTTGCTGCTGTTCGACTGACGTCATATTGCTTTGAAGGCACATATTCCTATCCTATATGTATCCAGCTACTGTGTCAGCTAAAGCGGCGATAGACCTGCGAGCTCGATTTGATGTCGGGACTTAGGTACTCCTACCCATAGACTTCCCCATGTCCCGGGATTATCACGAACCGGCAGCAAAATGGATCGCACTTTTAGATTAGTCAGCATTCAACTTAGGCTTCAACTCGATTTTAAACACCTGTCCTACACAAATTTTTTATAGAATATGTGTATTTTCTAAGTTATAGAAGACTACGTGTAGTATATTTCAAAATTAATTTTTTAATCAAACTAAGATCCACAGATATAGAGTAGGCGCTGGGAAGCGGAAGGGCCAAAGTAACAAACGCAAAAATACATACACAAGCTTTGCGAGCACAAGACGATATGATCTTTGGGACGAGTAAAGACAGTTCTTGGTGAGTTTTATTCTTTCTTCACACTTTAGTATTGAGAAAAAGGGTGGGTAACTCTGGACTGTGCTTAACTATACTGAAGTACGCAGCGAGGTGGCTTTAAAATAGGTTAATGTCAAAAAGAGTTGGAGTATGTGATATGTACAAAAAAAACTTTCACTTAAATCACTGCACAGGGGCTTTAATGATCTTTGCCATGTGCGATCTAACATCGCCTTGAAGAAAGACGTCTTTATCTTAGGTTTTCTTCGATAACCTGATTTTAGTCGATAACAACCTTTTTTCTTTGAAGCATTTTCCACCCTTCCAGTCCTACCGAACACAAATCCTAATCTTTTTAGGATGAAGATTTAGCCTGATTCTCAATTAAGTTATCTTCCGAAAATATGTGTTCTTTTTTCTGCTTCATACCGACGTGCGAATAAGAATTCTAGTCACACAACCCAACTCTGGGTAAAAACTGATCATTTTGGCTGCTTTTTTCGGTGCCACGTAAAATGTTGAGAGACAATAAATGGTCGCGGATCTTTATGGTCTTTACTCAACTGAAGCTTTATGAGTAAATCTTATAACATCAAGATGCCTTTTGATGGCCACATGACTGCAATCCATCTTTCTAAATAATTCACGAATTGTTTGGTGATCGGCTTTAAAGCAGCTCTTCATCAACCTCGATTGGCCGACTGGAACGAAGTGCAGCCTGTAGATATTGAACGTTATAAGTTATCCTTAAGTGGTTCTGATAGGTATGGGTCCACACTGTAGATGGCACAAATACTGCGGGTTCCTTTGGTTGTTTTTTTAACTCAGTAAGAAGCACAATAGAACAGATGTTGAAAAGGCGCTTTTTCGTCAAGAATATTTATTCTTAAAGCCTGAACCTTGCGTACGATAAAATTGCAATGGCCTAATGGAGGAGAGAGAGAGAGAGAGAGAGAGAGAGACAAAGCACTTTTGAGTGGCACATAGAGACAACAATATAACAGAGAGGTAAAAGAGATAGATCAGAAATATTTATATAAAACAGCATTACCTATGTTCCATCTGTACCGTAGAACATAGAAAGGAAAAGCCAATCCGCCTTATGTGGTTTTAGCATTGTAACAACAGAAAACTGTGAAAAATCCTTAATTTCGAGAATGTTTCTGGTTTGTTCAGGCAGCTACGCTGGCTATCAAGGCTTTCAGCTTACAACTCACATAGACTAACGTACTGCAAAGCCAACCTGAGTTCGCTGTTAGATTATAAAATGATTGCATGCGAAGTCAATGATCCAAACAAAGATATTTATTGTTACCTTTTGACATACATAAGATTGATAAATTTACTGCGGTATAAATTCTATTTTTACTATTTCTGTAATATACTCGAGGCATAGGCTGAAACTCTTTGCACACCGTGAATGCGGTCATGCGCACGTCTCGTTTCTCTATTCCAAACGCGCACAGTAGAATATAGCAAGGAAACAACCCAGAAAAGACTTCTCTAGGACCCAGCATACACCACTGGCCCACCCCCGTATTTTAGCGACAATTTTTAAACACGTGTTTTATTTCAATTAAATTTTAAACACATGTTTATCATCGTAACTAGCGCGATGCAGTCAATCGTTGAGGACGCTATATCTATCCAGCCCGCACACATCCTGCGCGCTACTTACTCAATCGCTCATGTCGGCAGTTTCCCGCAAGCATCTTTCCCATAGACATGCGCGGGTACAGACATTTGAAGGGAACTTTACCATCTAGGCTAGCTTTTGTTTGAGATGCCGTTTTATAACTAGCCGTAGTGATCTGCTTGACATTTTTAGACTTCGAGAGCTTATTGATACACTCATAATTGCTTAGGAAAAATATTATTTACAATGATACATAACTTGTACTAGCCTAAATAACCAGCCAGTGTTGAGGTGGTACAGGTTTTTACCTGTACATATACACGCCGACACGGGTACAGAAGGTTCTCAGGTAGAGCGCTGAGAGCGCGTCGATTTCATGCAGCGGATATTGCACTCTAACGTGTTGGTGCTAATTTATTGAATTCCCATTAGTGAGCCCCGGCGTAGTCGTTCGGATCAATGAGACCGAGGTTCTCGTGGCTAGCTGACTGATATGCTACCGCCGTTGCCGCTATTCGTCTGTACAAACAACACAACATAGGTGGCAATAGCGATCTTATACATTTCTACAGGTAATATCTCCCCATTCAGTTTCTGTTATCTGTCATTTATTATTGTCACGACAGTACTTATCAATCAGTCAACGCTGATGGGTCGGGATCGGGAAGCACGTCCCTCGTGTCCTTCTGTTATCTGCTCTACTTGTTGTTGCTTTGCGCTGCTGTCGATGCTAAGCTGGTATATGAGCGGTCGGTTAGACAGACGCTTGCCTTGTTTTTACCATGATACTAGATGCACTAGGCAATGGTAATGTTAGTATCCCATAGATAGAATTTATGGGGCTGTCTGTTGTTACTGGTAGACCTATTGAAATGGGGTCCTTACGTGTCTGTAAGTCAGCCAGTGTGGCATCAGCGACAACGACGGCCACCTTTGCCGCCGCGGGCTTACGGACGACAAACGATGTTCATTGTCACAAACACATTGTCACGACACAAAATTGTCGATGGTCCTGCTCATGTTTATGCTACCCGATGCCACTGCCCCTAACGATATCACGACGCCTTTGTCAAAATGGTATGCAGCAGGACGCGACAACACCCAACCCGTTATATACTGTTGGTGCTATAGCGTCTTCGTTGTAGGCTTTTCTCGCGCCGCTTCGGCTTTTTTTTTGCATAGGGGCAGCAGACTCGAGCTTCTTGGGTTTTTAGGTTAGTTGCTTGGTCGATTCATGCTGGTGTCTGTTGTAAGGGGCTCCTTGAACAATTATTGCATGCTGCTATTGCTGCGAACACTGCTGCTGTGGGATGAATGGACCCCCATATCTACGACAGCGACTTTCATAACGTAAGAAAGCAGTGGGATACGTGAACCTCTACAATTCCTTAAACCCAATGGACCAAACCGTAGAAATTTCATTGACCTATCGCATTCTGGTCGGGGACTGAGTGGCTCATGCAAATTCTTTTTTCGCAATGAACTCTTTTTGATAGAAACATAGTTAACAAGAACAACCGTCAGACGAATTGTCACGGTCGAGATGGCCCGAAACTTCGCTTATACAGCTATCTCAAGCGGCTCGATCCTTTCAATCTGCAAGGTTGTTATGTGCGTATTTACCCCTTATGATTCTGCGTGCTCGTCAATGTCGTTGCAGTACTATTATCAAACATCAGTATGAGCTGTAAAAAAAAAGTAATGGTAAATCAAAAAAAAAATATAAGTCTAGCCGATTCAAAGCCACACGTAGAGCACTAATAACTTTTCATTGGACAGGGCTTTCGTTCATAAGGCGCGTAATTCTCGGCACTGAGCTTCTGTCTTGCTTTTCTTAAAAAAGACCGCCTCTTTCTTTGACTCTTTTTCAAACGACACCTCTCGATATGTATCGTTAGTGCGAAAGATATGAAAGGCTCTCGTAACCCCCGATAGCGCCATCCTTTGTCCGTGTCCTTGCAAAAGAGTCATTGTTCTATATTGAGCAAATAAATTTGTTTGATTGTGAGAATAAACGGAAGTCCCGGTCACTAGGCTTTATGCAGGCATTCTTTGTTTCTAGCTCTTTTTCTTTTGGCCACATTTGAGTCGGTGCGGTATCAGCAGCAAGCGCATGGATCAGCAGATGAAACGACCAACGCTGTACTACACGCAATACAATATGCGACGTCGTCGCATGTCGTTGTCGCATGAAGCTGAGAAATAAGTACCAGCAGGGAGCGAATCTGACAAATGGTAGTGACCTATTACCCATTTGCCTACATCCCTAAACTGCACCGGCTCCGGTCGTAATGGATATTTGTCCGTTCACCGAAAGAAACAGGCGAAGCCTCCGCCGGTGGCGGACCTAGGTACATAAACCTCGTTATGCGGAATTGCACCGTTGAGGGTATATCAACATGTCGAGTTAGGACCAGAAGGGAGAAGTTTTTTCTGGCCGCTTACAGGAAAAACTTCGCGACGAATATTTTGTAGCCCAAAAAAAGCATTGCGTCTGCACTCACCTGCTAAGGAATACATAAATCATGTTGTGAGCTAAATTGCTTAACCAGGCAGAAAATACTACGATAATTTTTATCAATCCTTAGTAGTTTTAAAATTATACCTTTCTAGAGCAAAGACGCAGTGTTTCGAGCCCGCTCGATTGTCTAGTTCTGTACAAATGAGCTTTAGAAAATTGACATTTCCACTGGTAGACGAGTGAGTTGACGACGCATGAGGTGTGTCAATATGCCTAATCATAAAATATAATTTTCTCAATAATCATATATATATATATATCTATATATATCAAATGTTGATTTGTTCGAGCTAATCAGAGGCAATAGTGAACGAATTAGATCTGACTTATCTTCCGTAGAAGCTTGTTCGATATTTACGGCCAAACATATTATTTTCCTTTAGGGCTTTGCTGCTTCAGGCAGGCAGGTTGGTGATTGTTTTTGCATCTAAACAAACTGTTTTTAACGTTTCTTCAATTTTTCTCTGTTTAATATAGGAAGAAAAAACCGACTCGCTCAGCGACTGAAACCACGCCTTCAGTAACGACAGGTCGTAATATTCTTATGCAAAGAGCCTTCTTAGCAGCTACATATTGCACATTGCCTATACTAAAAATATATTCTATCCTCAAGGAAGTCCGCGAACTCGCTTATTTACTATAGGCTACTATAAAAATGTTTGATAGATAGTTAGAATATAAGGTAATACTTTATCGCCCTTGCTCATTCACAGGCTAAAGTACAATAGCACTTGTTGAGTGCAAAAAGCAGCGATCGTGAGATACCTAATCTATATGCTACCGTATATATAGTCTGCACTGAGAATTTTTCTTATGTTGTGTTTCTAAGCCTGTCTAGTTCTTTTTTTGCTTGTGCTAGGAGTATCACTCTCGAGGTTATCCAAACTAACAATCAGCCATCGCGGCTGCAGTTTCAGTTCCAAACCTAAACCGCTAAGTAGTCATTTTCGAAACATTTTCTCATTAATCGACAAATAACTTTCTGCTAGTAACGGCGTATTAAACATTAGCAGTAAATGTGAATTCGTTAAAGCTTTGTTCGATCACAGACAAAAAAAATCCAAGAAAAGTAAAGTTGACTTTGTAGCAAGCCGCAAAATCTCAAAAAATATAGAAGTTTAAAGAAAAACAAAAAGTTAACAAAAAACTAACAGTTGACACTTAGCAGGTCGACCCAGTCAGTAATCAGTGTTCTCCTTTTTAAGACAGAAACTTAAATGTACCACAAATCATTTTTGAGCCTGTTCCATGAATCTTCAATCCCCTTATATTTGAAGATATTCCGATTTGCCTCGGAAAGGCTTTTCTCAGAACCAGCCTGAAAACTGATAATAACGTAGAGCGTCGATTTTGGGCAAAACAAGGAGCGAAGTTTTAAAAACGATACATCAGGGTTCGTTACGATGAGCTTCTTACGTTGCTGTAATTTCTTAGTAGCGAGTTAGCCATGACTGTTAGTATAACGTATTCGAAGGCAGGTCAATGTATATTATATTATATTGTTGAAAAATAGCAAAACAATTGAACCACTGCTCGGTCAATTGCAGAATGAGATAGCCTATGATTTCCTTTTACGTATTTATAAATTATTCTGTTGTCAACCTACGCCGACACTCCTGGATACTTCCGGGTATTAAGTACGCCTGAAGAATATATATAGGGTTTTCTTGAATTGTAATATTTTTGTCGGAAATCGATATTAAATTAAGCGTCAGAAAATTTTGAATAGAAGGATACCTGAAGGTAATATTTCACTGTTTGTATGATCAGCGCTTCATATTGTTCGCATCGCTATGGCATATGCATCCCTATGTTAAACTACTAAAGGTTCAGATAATAAAATTATCTCAAAACCAAATCAAGCCACTTTCGACAACATGCTGAAACTTATCTATCGGTGTTGCCCTTGAAGCACTTTTATGTTGGCCATTCCGTATCACCAGCTTATATGTTAACTACAGCATATAGACATTATGTCGTCTCTATAATGTACCAACGCGAAACGCAGTCCACTGAAAGAATGGAAGGCCTTTTTAATTAGAACTACGAGTCGAAATGAGTATACTGCGAAAGCGTCCCAATCTATTTTATACGAAACTCCATGATTTCACAAGTAAATTATAAGATTCTGGGCATTGTGGGGTATTAGAAGGAAAAGCTTTTTCACGACAAATGATCAGTAGTAAAATAGGTGTTGTTTCCATCGAGGCAGTATACGAGGCTCAATGCTGAAAACCAGCGTTTTAGCCAATAACATTACATGATAAATTCGATCAAAGGCTGAAACCTTTCTGTGCGACAGTTTCTTACACTCCGGAGTATTAGTTGATTCCTTCATGATCTGCAGTACGAAAGACGATCTTCAATGGATCGGGTGAAGATTAACGAACAGGCTTTAGTCAGCAGTTCAAAGGTCATCTCGAGAAAACCATCGGCGGAACATATCAGCGCTTAGGCTGCATTTTTATCTTGTCTAATTGCATCCGGCGTAAAACCGGCATTATTTCAAATCACTTCGCCGCACTGCTCCAGATATTGATGGTGATCCTCTCAGTGAACATAGATGTTTTAAAACAATAACGACATAAGACAGCCGCTGTATCTGCGCCATCATTATCAAAGATCAAATTAGCAGAGCCTGTAAAACTTGTTTGGTCCATGTTTCGGGCAAAATTTTGCTGCATCTCAGCTGATTATTCCCTGAGACTTGCCTAAGGTCTCTAAATGTAGCCTATGCCTATATTCGTAAAGAGGAAACATTCAAAGAGCTGGCATATTGGAACAGCTTGCGCCAATCCTTCATAGCAAGATTGACTGCGACGACAATAAAGTTACTCTTTATAATTTGGCTTTTTATGGCCACTAAGTTACAAGGAGGTTTAGTTTAGCTAAGAATCGCTTTTGACGGTGACTTATATAGGTGTCTTGTAGAGACAGCACTCTGATGTAGCAAAAAGTCGTTACTCAGCTCAGAGGCAAGTTTATGCGGCATGGAAAAATAAATAAAGTCGTATGAGCGAAAACTTCGCAAACGTACATCCAAAAAGTAAGAACACATGATCAGTGAATGCTTTTTGAACGATGAGTCACCATCAACAAAAACCGGTTCAAAACGTCGAACGTTCAAAAAATCGATAGATTTTTTGCACCTAACTGTTTTAGGTTATCTCTTATAAGGAATATTATAGTCAAGATTTTTTTTAACTGACTTTCGTCATACGATATATAATGGGGCGCAGTATTGTTTATTAGTTGAACTGAAGTTTGAAATAACAAAGAAGCATTTTCTTTTAATAAATGCTTAATGTACCAAGGCTTTTTCGGCTGCAGAGAATTGATTTAGCCTGTATTTGAGTATTCTGAAGTTGACACGCTGAGTCTGCGAAATTCTCTAGAGATACGATCTCCTAGTGCAGATGCAGCGGAGGCTATACGCAAGTCATTGAAAATCTTGCCTAAAATTGAGCCTAACATTGAAGTACATTGCATGAATATTAGCTCCAACTAGAGGTCTTCAAAAAATATGAGACTAGTAGAGGTTAGATGTTTGTACAAGTAGGACGGTGGCAGTTTCCGGCAGCTGAGAGGACAGCAATGGTCTGTCTGACTAAGTCAAAGAATCGCCAAAGCTGGGCTTTACTCATAGCGGTTTGGTTGTTAAGTGCTACCGATGATCCTTATCTCGTGTATGGCAATGGATTTCTCTCCCGCACTGAAAAGGGTCAAGTGTGGTCCCATGGGAGGTTTTAAGTTTCTGACGGCCAGTACTACGGCTCGCCCGGGCCAGTGATGTGACTAATGAGACTAAATAATAGGATGAAGAATTCGATAGTAAGCTTAACAACACGAACAAAGGACTTCGTTCTAATTACATGTTTGACCTGTACTGTGCATTACAATTAGCACTAAGAGTCTCCGTTGACATTCCGGAAATCCTTGATTTTTCTTTATTGAGCGGTATTGCTAAAACAAACCTAGACAACCATATGAGCAACTATAAGCCTTAATAGTAACACCTAATTCACTTAATCCTTCATTTTCCTGATTACTGATGTCTAGTGAATATTCTTTGCCAACACTGAAATTTGAACGTGCGTGCTAGCGCACTCGGCGGTAGTTGTTGGTCTCTCATTGACTATTATAGTACTTCACGCATATGTACAATCAACTAGATGCTTCAGCAATCGGCATATTATACACGTCCCGATTTCAGACTCACACCATACGTACGGGGCTGTCTATAATCTACAAGTTGCGCTGCTCGTTCACAAACTTAAACGAATTTACACGTTACCTATGATAACGATTTTGAAATGTTGGTTTATACTGGCTGTTAGTTAGACCCTTTATTTGACGGAAAACTTAGAAAATTAAATCGCCTTTACTGTTTTTCCAGGCCAGGGATTATCGTATAAGCGAGCCGATTGCTGTTTTTTACGAGGCAATTATGCTCGCCTCACCGCCTTTCTCTTCCAAGGGGTTTTTTTGGGTATGGCCATTTTCGCGTTTCGGTCCTATCTCATAGATAGCGCATTTATTGCCCGGTTTTTGTCTCTACTGAATTCGTCGCCGGTGTTCATGTACTTCCGTGCAGTTTATTCGTTCACGCTGAGATTGTCATTGCAGCAAGACGCCTAAATCTAATTTGGCTGCTTTTTTCGAGTCGACAGTTGAGTGACAGATGGCGACGGAGTCTGAGATGCGTGCTGGCTCAATTATGATGCTGATGGCAGTAATGAATGTATCACTGACTAGAGATTAAGAAGCGCAAGGTGCAGAAGCGGGCCCTAGCGTGACTGCCAGTAGCCATGGGCCCGGCAGTTGCATCTTTTTTCAAGGGGAAAAGATCCCGAGAGCAGAACTAAAAGATTCGAGAGATCCGAACTCCTAGGCTTGGACTCCCTTGGTTTTCATCCTGTATTGCGAGAGAGGGAACTGCAGCAGCCGGTAAAGCCTCCTAGGCTATACCAGTGGCTGTGCTGGCTGAATGGAGCGCCCAACGAGATCACTCGGACGAACGGTCTGTTTACTCAGACAGGTAGAAGAAAGCTGGATAGCTGTAATTCCTTTTAGCGTCTAGTTGCCTGTGCTTGAGTTTTGTATCGCTTATTCTGAGCAGGAGTATTCAATAAGAACTCCTGGACCGACTCCTTTGGCGTTTGTTGTTGGCGGCGCTGCTATCCGAAAAAAAGTTCCGTTCTCCTCCCACTGTGATCGTTCTTCCCAGTAAGAACTACTTTTTTCGTGGAGAGCAGACCGATAAGCAGTATGGCTGCTACCGCCATTGACACTTTAGGCGGCAGGTATCTTCAAGAGGAATAGTAAAAAGCGCGGAAGAAGGAAGTGGCATGCAATGTATACAGAATTTGGCTTTATACATTGTTGTGGCCGTACTCATCTGAGAAATCAATATTTTCACCCGGAGCACACAGTGACGCAATTAACAGCGTCGCGTTTCAAGAAAACTTGTCCCTACAAAACCGTTTGTCCGAAACAGCAATATTGATAACTAGGCCCAGAAACGTTCATTGCCTTTTTTTTTTTTTTTTTTTTTATTATATTCAACTCGTCGCTGACCCGGGTAATTGAGATAGACAATAAGTTTCATGCATAATATTTATAATGCTGATTAATTAGTACTGTATTTATCGGAATATCTGATCCATACGCCGATCGGGATGCACTGAAGAGTTGTGTTACCGCTTTGAAGTTCCGGTCGCATCTTAGTCTTAAAAAAAGAGGATCCTAAGCAGTACCTAATATCATTTGAAAACTAAAGGAAATTACATCATATGCAAGCAGCCCATCCTTATAGAGAGAATAGACGTAATGTTTTTAAACCTCGCCACTGTTTAGATCAATTCATGGATCTACTAAATGTCGAATTTACCATTGTACTTTCTTATTTCAGTTGGACTTTTTTTTTATTATCATAAAAACCTTTATTTTTATTATCATATATAATAATTGATTTTTCATATCATAATAATCATAACTATTCAGTTTTAGTTGTCTGCAGACAGCTAAAATTGAATAGTTCGACATTCAAAAAATAAATCCTATGCTTTTCTGTCTTATCTCTGAGACTGCGTTGGATGGCTGCCCTTTAATACAGAGTAAAAATTTGTTCCTCTTGTTGGATTACGCATTTAATAGATTCGTCCGTCGCTGACTGCGATCGAACCAAGTACATATGGCGGCAGAGAAGAATATATATAAAGAACAATAGAAGAATAGATGGATTGTATTTTAAGCAACATTGTTATTTACGGTGAAGAACTAGTTGTAGTTGTTTTTCTACCCATTTCATAGATATCTAGCTGCAAAAAGGAAAGGTTATTAGAGGTTCAACGTTTGGCAGATGAGCGTCACGTTCATGATGCGAGTGGCCTGTAAAATCATTTCAATGGGAAGTAAATATATATAATACATATGCGGCTACTACATGATACTAGCGATGAGCATAAGTATATATGTCTTGCAATTAGTTTCGATTGTTATTTTACTACTTTCAGATCAGAAAAAAAAAAAGTCTTTGAATATAAACGAATAATTACTGAAGAAGCTGAATCATGCGAAACCTATTTGGCAGTGACACCTTTGTAAAGCAAATGCATCGTTCACTATTGTCGATTTGTCTTGCAGTAATAATAAAGCGTTGAACATGCAGCTTGTTATTTTTTATGCCGCAGGCAATGTTCAGTTTACGAAAGCTTCTGTGAGGTACTGTGACTAATTATGTTCAGGTTCTGCAATAACCTGCAGTTATCCGAAACGCCTTTAGGCTAACAACAGCTGTTGTCGTATTCGCTATGCCAGGTTAAAGCACTCGTTTTCGACAATTCGTTCTCTGCATGGTCTGAGCCACTTATGCCCAAGCTTAGTTTTCTGCCACGGACACTGGGATAATCTTTGCAAGCATTGCTGAGCTAATAACAATCATTGTTACAGACTGATGAATAATTACATAATAATTTTTTTAATTCATAAAATATAATTTATAAAAAATAATTATGCTCAATTATTTTAGTCAACTATTAAATTCTTCCATTTCGTTCGAAATACTACTCTGCTTGCTCGCTGCGCGCGAAATTTTAAACTTAAGAAATCATGAGAAGGAAACTGACATTTTCCAATCCAAAATTATCATCAGCATGACCAGCAGCGATGTGAAAAGATTTACACGACCCGTTCGGTAATTTCCTTACACATTGGGGATTCAGTTGTCACATTAATAAAAGATTTGAATGTCCCGATGTTTGCGCATATATAAACTGTTTGAGCGGTTCATATGGAAAATTCAGTCAAAGTAATGTTAGCCACATCAAAACAACGCTACTTTTTGTTATAAAAAAAGTCAAACATGAATATTACCATAATTTATAAAAGCTAAATAAAGAAACAACCTATCGATTGCTTTCAAAATAAAGTAAAGACGCATTTCCTTACCTTCGGTATTTATTTGGCGAACGCGCTAGGTATTTGGTGCAGTTTTAACTAAACTTTCAAAGATTTGTCGATCAGTTACTGAAATAACGTATAGCAATGCACAGTCCTCTGAAAAGCTACAGGGACTTATAGCCTAATAGAGTTGTATCGTACGATGTTTACACATCTTTTCGGTTCTGTGATTTTTAGACAGCGTCAGCTGAAAGATAAGCGCCTAATTTTCTCTCGGCCTAATTTAAACTCGGAAGCTATTGCAGGTCTTCTGATTGGTTGTTCCTCCCAAAGCCTGTCGAATCAGCCAAACAGGCTTGGTACCGCATTGTTTGACCTAAGGTTACGCTTAGTACCGTGGGAAGTGGCAAATTCGAAACTATGCTGTGTGAAGACCCCATGTTTTAACCTGTGCTGAAGCTAACTAAGGTACATGCATTGTTGAAAAGCTATGTATGTGCATGTCTGCGTATATGTGTGCATTAAATTAGGGTGTTCGCTCCAGATTTATTGTGCATCGTCCGCAACTGAGTTCTAATTAGAGTTTCTAGGCCAAGCGATTTGTCATAAAAGAAACGCTAGGTAGGACCTCCTTTTGGTTTTATTCGGTTCGTCTTAAGTGAACATGGCACGAAGTGCCAATCGATAAGCACAATTTTAGACTGTATACGCAGGCATCTTAAAGAGCGACATTTTAAAGTAAACGTAATTGGCGAAATTTAATATATATAATATCCTTCGGGAATACCTGGAAGGTGTTTCCTTTTTTGGGTCCTTCCCTGTTCTGTAGGCCTATTTCTGCTAATAAAAAAGTGCCTTTATTTTTTACCTATATACTCTCAAATGGTATGAACCCTCTGATAGACGTAACGGGACCAAATTACTGCAGTCCTCAAATTAGGACACTGATCATGAAATATTATGTATCAATGCTTAAATGTCAAGTAGACATAACCCTATATGCACTTTAAATAGCTTTTCCAGCCGATGGCGTAAGCTATGGGTGGCGTAGTTTCACAAATAGCTATAAATACATTGATGACAGCTTACATTGCAGTTTGTTTAATTTTTGAACAAATTCCTGCACGATAAATGACTTTGCTAAACTCCTAAAAAAGACATGAATATCTATATATCTTGTTTAATCCAAGTGGCTGACTCTCCAAGTACAATTCTTGCTGAGCCTATGAGGTTGTATAGTATATTGCTTGCTCACTACGTTTTTTTTCCGATAATATTGGTTTCGCAGTTTTCAAGAAATTGTGGCTAGAAGATACACACCTGTACCCCGTCTCCTGCAGTGAGGCTTCGAGGTTATCGTCATCTATAAAGAAACCTAACGATGGTGCGAATTAGACCTATACATAGGAAGAGTTATCAATTATCTTCCTTAGAAATTTCTTGCTTCACCGTGACAGACTTGGGTTGACTTAATGCAGTTACCTCAGAAATAGCTATACGGAATTATGGAAGCCATCAGGAACCGCCGCGGGCTAGAAGTCCGAATTGAAAACTACGTTTCTGTACACTACATATATATATGTATGTAAGTACGCAAGAATTAAACTTTACGTATACATTAATTTTTCATGCGCATAATCATAACTAAACCTTCGGCGCTTTGTGCTCAATGTGATACTACCTAAAATGTATTGTAGTGTTCAAGTTTTCGTCCCTCAGGTAACTTGTTCCCTTCCTCCTGTCAAGGTGTTTTTAAAGAGTACCTTACATGTTTCAAGTCTTGTGTACGGTACCGCCCCCTAGGCGTTGCGTTGAACGGCTGGCTCCCACTACAAAATAGGGTGTGTCTACGACTCGCTATTGATCCTTGACAAGCGCACAAAGTAAAACAGTTCAACAGGTCACGCAGTGTGAGGATTACCTAACTGCACGTTAAATATCCACAGAAAAGATCCGCTCAATAGTGAATCTACGAGCCTCAATATAAGGCAGAAAACGTCCCGCTGGTCCGCTTTGTACGCAAAGTTGAAAGCGTATCATAGTACTGTATAATATATCAGTTTTAAATCGATTACGATATCGAACCACAATGTATTACTAACCAAATTGATCGTTCTTCCTCCTCTATTCAGATTTAGGAACGGAGTCGGAATGATCATTTGTAACGATATGCATAGATGAGCTAAACTGAATAACTTGAAAATCCTTATAGGTAACTTTATAATATTAATTTCTAGACTCCCTGTGTTATCCACGATTAGAAAAATGTATATCACTGGACTCGACATAGTCACAGTGAGCTTTAGCAACCGTAATGAAACAATGTCGTTGGAAGTAGAATACCCTTCCTAATATTAAGTAAGAAACCTGCTCTGTTCGTAGACTGACCGAGATACCTTGTCGTTGTGACCGATCGATCGGTGGTAGCGTGTTTGCATGCTAGTTTTACAGACAGTCCGGGTTCGAATCCATGAGCTGACACAGCTTGTCAGCCAGCCGTCTGCCGGAATGCTTAACGGCAATACCCAACAACCCCCAACTTGCCAAAAATGAAGGCAGCTCCTTTTCAAGAACCTGTGTATTTCAGATGGTCAATAAAAATAACAAACGCCAAATAATACCATTGTTTCGTTAATTTGAATGCAGCATAACCTCAGTCACGCGTGCGAATATGATCAGATACGGCCCACAAATTTTCGATTTGCATTAAATCTAACAAGCTTGGGTTTATTTAATGTAAGTGCGTTTAGTTCAGACGAGTCTTTATTGATTGATTTCTGCCGGAACCGCGTTCTCTCTCTCGCAACTTGCACAATGCCATCACTCAACATATTGATCTACACGTATTTGTTGTTGTGATTTTTCTACTGAACGTTAATCTTTAAAGACCTGATAAATGCTGACAGGATATTTTGTCACAACTGCTTACCTGTCCTCGTATTTTGCACTGATTGAGAATTGGATTTGCCCCTGGCTTTTTTAATCCCTGTCCTTAGTGTTCTAATATAATATAATGTCTAATGTGTGTGTGTGTGTGCAATTTAATACAGAACGTCCTAATTATAGAGCATTTCAGTCGTAGCGATTTGCAGCACTACATAAGGAAACGAGTTGTTTTTTTTGTGAAAATATATCAAAATCATACGAAAATTTCCTCTGCTATTTAACGTCCCAAAGTTCTTATGACGCTGGTCGATGCTTACAAAATATCAGCAGAAGTCTTAGCAGACTCAGAGGCGGCAGCGGCGGCGGCGGCGGCGGCAGTAGCAGCGGCGGCGGCGGCGGCGACGGCAGGAGTGACCCGACGCAATAGAAATCGCTCTGACTGTTAGCAAACGAGCGGGTGCCGCGTGGGGCTGTACGGATGCTGCTGACTGCAGCGCCACGACCAGGTGCGCGAAATCACGACTCTTTTAGTCGAGTAGTAACGACAAAAGCAAGTACGTCAACATCAATACGAACCACATCAACAAGATCCGTATTTCGGTGGCGGCAGCGACTGATTACCGTAGCCTGTCTAGCAACATAACGATAGCAAATGCAATAGAAGTATCTCTTTGATTAACGATTCGCTATATCACTACGAATATAGAAGCACTCCACATATCAGCGTACAGACGTTCCGTGGTTAGCTCGGTGGCAATGGCGCCAATAAGAAATAAACGAGAAACTGAATTCTCGCGGGAAGGAGCGAACGTTCAACATAGGCTAGTAATTTTTACTGTGTCATCAAAAAAGGAAAACAAAGAACGAAAAGCCGCACTAATTATAATCTACAAAGATTCAATGAGTGCATATTTATGAAAATCTACTCGAGACGGTAGCGGTTCAGGGAGGAGCAGGTCTAACTGCTGTACAACTGCAGACACGCTATGTGTGAAGAAACCAAAAAATTAGAAGCATACTATTATTTAGCCTTCATGAAGTCGATAATGGTGTAAGTGTGATTCGCTGATCTTCAGGATTAGGAGTAAGAACCGGACTTTGTTCGTGAACTCCTTTTACAAGTCTCTCAGCTAGCGGTAACACAAAAGTGTCTCCTAATGGACTTGTGGGTTTAGTTTGAATGTTGGTTAAAGCATTTTGTAACCAGATGTGCATACTACTAGCCCATCGATGTCTCAGGGAGCATAATTATAGTACGGTGTAGTATCTTCTATCGTCCTTAACTAAGGGGCGTTGGTATACCTTTATTGTAGAGGTAAAGAATATGATGGAATCACTTATTCTGTGTAAGTTTTTTACTTTGAGACTTTCCTGATATATCGGCGATTACGGACTCTGTCAGGGCTTGTTTATATTATAGCAAACAACGCAGTAGGTCCATAAATCGCCACAATTCGAATCAGAATCTCTATCCTTTAGTCCACATAGAGACGTTGCCCCTTTGAAAGTAAGGCGCGCCTGTTTCATATTTCTTCATCCTCTTAAACTCTAGTTACTTAGGGCAGTCAAACCAGGATTTCTGACGATTCACAGCCTTGTCAGAGTTACTGGATTGGGACATCGTTCTGGCTGGACACAGCATCTTCCTTTTCCCGATAATTGAATCAATCCTTGGATATATATAAGAGCAGTGCCTTTGTATAAACTGTGTCATTACTTCCACACGTCAAGCGCCTACTCAATAAAATTTGTGGGTGATTTAATTCATGCTATTCTAAATTGCGTTTTCGAAATGATAGATCTTTACCACTATAGTATAAGATTTAGCGTCCCAACAATGTATGATACAACGTAGTAGCAAACGCCTAAATGTTACATGCAAAAATTTTGACAAAAGTCCGACACCCTATGTTATCTTACAGGTTTGAAGTTAAGCTATATTTAATGCTTTCGTATTAAATCTTCCATCTCAGCTGAAAATTAAAATTTGCCGGTTTGAATGCTTTGATTTCAAACTGAGACTGCTAGACCGAACGATTCGACGAAAGTTAGTTGGACCTCATAAATATCGCTCCTATATAGAGAAAATTCTATTGGCTTTTTTTATGTTGGACAATCTTATATTATAAAGCTATATTATGAAGCCATATAAGGTGCTGCGTAGTATGTAAACAATGTGTGGAATCGTCGTTGAACATCTTAAAAGTAATACGGGAGGAGTACGTCTTCCACTAGATACTTTACGTGGAATTTGCAATCTTCACGGATCCACATTGTAGGGGCGCCCTAACCCCGAATATCGTTCTTGCATAAGCAAATACATCTAAAATTTGCTGTCGTCGACGTCGGACAAGGGAGAATTTTAGACGTCTTTTATGGGAATGGGACAATGCAACACGCAATGTAGAAACATTGTACAAGGGTTTTTCTTCGAGTCGTACAACGACCACCTGAGCAGTCAATGCAAGAGATTGGATTTGCCATTCGGCGCTAGTGATACACTTGTGGGAAGTCAACGTACCCTCCCATGTCTGATTTGCCTGTTGTTAATGGTTTGGTCATTTTGAAATATAGATAAATCTATACAAACATGTTTATGTGAATCTAGACACGTAGAAGCCGAAATCACGCAATATTACAAACCAAACACATTAAATCTACGATACGGTAGGCCAGGTGCAGAACAAAGGAAATGCCCGCAGACCTTCTGTAACTTTACAGGCTTCGCAGATTTAGCGAAGCCTACGTTTTGCTACAGGGTGAATTAAACGTTTGGTGACGTGGAGCGCAACATGGGGTCTCTATCTCCAGATGGGTTATTTAGGAAGGGCTCAAATGTAACTAGTGACATCCGTAGCCGTCAAATAAGACCGACTGGGGCAACTGGTCAAAATGCTATTGTCGAGCTTATCTGTCAGCTAAAACTAATTGATCATTCAATGACGTAATAATTTTTTTTTTTTTTTTACTTTTATTTGAAGTGTGTTTATAATCGAATCTATTTTGTTATGAACGGCGCTCGCCAGTAACTGTGCTGATAACCCGCTGCTCGCAACCCTGGCGATCATATGCGTGAAAAATTAAGTTACGTTTAGAGGTAACTCAAAATAACATTGTATCTCGACTCTCGCCATTGATAAAAAGAGCCTCTGCTTTTAGAGTCGATCAATTCTTGCTTTTAACTCTGTCTATATATAACATAGATGTCTGCATGTGCTGCTGCTGCTGCTGTTGATGATACTTGTATCGATGCAGCGTGGCTGTCTGGCGACGCTGGCACTCTTCTAAGCTTTTAGCTATGGCGTCTTAGAAAATATCGTTAGCACGAAAGCAGACGAGACACTATTTCCAAACCCTTGGCAACAACGGCTGACTAAAAGCAACATGCTGCGAAATAGTCAACTATATAGAACTTGTTTAAGTTATTCGTTTTGTTCGCTTGTGTTTTGAGGACAAAAGACGGTAAAGAATACTGAAAACGTTCTACGTTCGATGGTGCTACGCCATCGATGCGACTCGTTCGCGACAGGAATTCGAGTAATACACAATCGATGGCTCGTTCCGGAATGAGCCGTAAGGCAAGTCTGAGCGTTTGAATCTTACAATGGCGCAGTCCTCCACCGTCACCGGCGTCATGAACGCGATGAGGCAGGCGGAGTGCTGGAATCCGCTTTTTTGAAAAAGGTCATTAGCACTTTTACAGGTTTCCTTTGGGTAGACGAAGCCTGCTTACCTAGTTGGCCATGGGTTGTAAGGGCAGGGCAAAACAGGCAGCCAGAGAGAAAAAAATGCAAGATAGAACGCGATTACGCAAGAGAGAGAGAGAGAGAGAGGGCGGGGAGGGGATGTAGTGATAGAATGAATGTCAAGGCGAAAAATACAATGCAGTGCGATGAGTTCCAACTAACGACAGTAGGTACGGAACATAACAGAAACGATAGCGATAAAGTAAATGATGTAGAATTTCTTTCAAGGGAGTGAAGCTCACATTTACACGTAATAGGGGTCGATCTGAAATTCGCTTTTTAGAGGGACGCTTACTTCAAGTACATAGGCTGGCCCCCGGAAAGAATAAAGCATACAGATAGCTTAATGTCCTTGTTCGTTCCATTAAACTTACCTTATTTCATGCGTTACCTAAACGTTCGATATACATATTCTTTGGCTTTTTGTCCTATCCAATATATTGTCGTTAATGTGAAACTTTTTATAGTTGCTTGTAAGTTGTGATTCGTAAGTAGAAGGTTTACATGTTTGTGTCGCAAAGCGTGCCATTATTATTCGGAGTCCGTTTTTTAGCCTTTTCCCTCGGTTACCGACCTCATTAGTATTCCGTTATCATTCTTGCCCAGCATTAGTAAATATTGGGTAATAATTGATTTCGTGTGAATTACAGAATACTTATGGACCCGTTAGACGGATCGAATAGCCACCAACCGGGAAAATAATATATCACATTCAATGCAGTATGTGTTGCAATGTAATAATAAATATTAAATAAATTAAACACAAATCGATATTTTCGATGTCAGATTATATGTTTAGTTGTATGAATTATCTGACATACGTTGTGCTAATACGTTGCAGCTGTCAGTCAGTGATAATACAATCAGAGAGATGGTAGCGACATTTGGGGAGATCTGAAAGTAGTCCTTCATTTGTCCTAATGGAATTGACTAAATGGATGGAACGGGGTCGTAGTTGTGTGCTCCGCGTGGAACTTCGAGCGCATTGCAAACTATCTACTTGAGACTACCACTGCGCGACAACGCCTAAGGTGTCATATAAGCGAAAGATAGTCTTGGACGAGGCAAGTAATCGGTCTTCGTCGTCGCCATCATCGTCACTCTCGCTTTGTCATTTAACAATCGGAAAGACAAGCAGTAGATAATCGTAATATTGCTTCTACTGTCTCAATGTCCTGTCCTAGTATTTGTGCAGGTGCACGATCTGCGTGCTTTTTTTTTTAAGCATCAGAGAGAACAGTGACCCTGCCCAGTGATATTTTCGACTAATGAGACATAGTATAATAAACACTATCTTATCTTCGTTCATTTAGGTTATATCTAGAAGTTGATGGGTAGTCACTAGTTTGCTGCAATGTGGAGCTGCGAAAGTTGCTGAGATTGTTAGCTGATATTACCATAGACATATATATATTCCTATAATCAGAAATAGAACTATCAAACGTTGCGTAAGATTGTTGCATTTGTGATACATGGATGCCTGTACCATCCTATTTCTTATCTAATATATACCCTATTTTTTCTTTCAGAACCACGAGTGACAATTACGGGGGTACTAGGTGGTCAAGTCGGTCTTCCCTGTAACATACAGCCCAACTCGTCAGATGACGAAGTCTCACTGGTGTTGTGGTATGTGTACTTACGTTGATAAAGTGATTGTAACATAGGTTCGTAGCTGATATGTCTACTGCTGGCGCTCAGAGTTTAGCGAAAATAGATCTTTTAGCCCATTTCTGCTAAGGCAATTCGTAAACCGCACATTCGGGGCTCCCGACAAGATATAATATCAACTCCGAGCGCAAGCTACCTAAATAATAAAAATATTTTACTAGCGCTATCTGATGATTTAAGTTCCCAAAAGGCAATCGTTTACTGTAGATTGGAAACTTTAATTTGTACTCAACCCAGGCAGATTACAAAGCATAGTACATAATCTAATACAGTGTATCAGGCCCCTTGTACGGTTAAGGGCTTACAACAGGGCTTGAAATTGAAATACAGACGGCTTTTGTCATATTCGAAACCGCTTCGTGCTCTTTAAAATGTTAATATATTAAGCTTGTTTTATTGATTACAGCCGCTAGTACTAAGGGGGAAAAACACAGAAGAACTAAGAGACAACAAAAACTGCACAGTTTACTTTCAAATGGGAAAAAAAAATCACTTTCTAAGGAACGAATCAATCGATTGCGTGTGGTAGCAGCGAAACTGTGCATCTGTTTATCAGTATAGTCAATTATAGACTGTTTAGAAAAAGCCAGTCATTTAAAAGCTCAGATGTAGTACAGGCCCTAATAAGCAGAGCTGTTAGAAGAAGGTCGCAGCGATTCGGATGTACATTGATTGCTATAGAATGGGAAGAAAATGGGGCCCGGCAGCGCCTAAGCCATCCGTAGTCCCCGAAACAAACGAACTACCTCATATTCACCGTTTATTAATGCTGAAGATTGTCGCTTGCACAGTTCTTAATAACAAACTCGACAAAAGAAGCTCAGTCTGTGGCTTGATACCAAATTAGTCACTGGCCATTCAGATGACAACTTTGTGTAGGAAGCTTGGCAACAGTATTATCTGTTTTGCGTAACTATTACGCACAGCTGGTATACTAGTATCCGTCACGTCTTAGTAATGCAAGCCGAAGCTACAACAGATTTGCCATGCATGCCATCTTTTATCGGTGTCATATCGTATTAGTTGTAACTATCGGTTCGTGTAATTAATATGAACATTGCTTTCCTCCATTCGTACCGCTGTGGGAAGGAAGAGAAGGTCTTTGGTAAACAATTTTCAACGGCTAGTGGGTCGTGGACTATTAAATGCCGGTTTTCATGGGTCGCGTAACGTTGAAAGGACGGCCGAATTTTATACGTGCTTGATCCAGGATTGTTGTATATTAGATTGATATAGATGTTGTATATGTTATTATTTTTCAGTGGAAAGAAGTTTCGAGGGGTAGAGATCTTTGGAATCGGCCGAATGTGATCAAGAAAATTTGACTCTTGAAAGTCGAGAGGGTTGCATTTATTCGCTTAGATTTAGTAATGACACGGGACTAGAAGCGCCTCCGTCCTTTTTCTTAATCATCGGTATATTTAAGACTAAAAACAGATTCACAAAAAAGGGGTGATAATATTATAATTCCACAAAAAATACTCATGCACCTAATTTGGGTGAAAGTTTACAGAGCAAACATTGTTATACAGCTTCAACTTGGTTGGTTTTCTATTGATGTCAGGAGTACACATTGCTACGAAGCCATATTCTTTTACCTATTTCGGGTGTTCATGCCGTGCGTCTTCGAGATCGCATAAATAGCCGTGCGTGCTTCATGTCACGCGATCTTTTCCCGCTACCGTCCTGTTGAGCATCTGACGAGTGCTCTGTTGGCAGAATATGTATCGTTCGTTTATGTATCTTGAAAGGTACTTTCGTCAGCGCGGCATATACATGATCAGCGGAACGGCATGTGTGTCGCGAATAACGGGTTCACTGCATAACGTACGCACGCTCACGACGCAGCTCTTTTTCCATCCGTTAGATTTTATTTGGTCTTTTGTCGAAACAGAATGTAAATAGCTAGGCCGTGCAATGGACACATCTGTCAGCCGGATTACGAATCGTTCAACCACGCAACGGCTGTAAAAGAAATGTTAAAAATAGTAGGTTATGCGATTGTTTTCCTTTTCCCGTTTCGGTGTAGTCGAGTTGTTCAACCATTCGCAGTGTAAAATCAGCATGGCCTGAAGCCGCGTGTAAAACTACTATATACATTGACGATATGCTGAAGAGTACCTGCTCGTTAACTGTTCTCGACAGATCTGCCTGAGCGTCAATCGTGTTCCTGTTGTACATAGCAGAGCCCCGTCAATTCTCCCTTGATTATATCCAAATGGCAACGACAATTATGGACACCTAAACGAAAAGGCAACCTCTTCATCGTAAACATATACTATATCTAAAATGGCAAGCGAGCTTTTTCAACGGACCTAGATTTCGAGTTCAAACTCTAACCTAAACAACATGGCATATCAGTGAATATCTGATCTGGGAATATTTGACACTATCATACGTACGAAGTGAACGTGGCTCACGTTTTTTATTCTTGGCAGGTACAAAGATGATTCGACTACGCCGATCTATTCACTTGACTCGCGTAAGACAACACTCAGAAACGCACATCATTCACCGGCCCACTGGCTAGCTGGACGGGCGTACCTACAAGCTATAACCAGTGGTACTTCAAGTTCGACGCACCACGACGTGCTGCTTTTGCATGACAGCAAAAATGGAGGCTCTTCCGATGAAAACGTATCGACCACCTTTTCGAGAGGCCTTCGAGGCGACGCCAGTACGACAAGCAGCCTTGTTACAATTAACAACGGCGCGACGGTGAATGGCATGATCCAGGGACCTCCCAGCCCATCAGTGTTGACACTGGATCCATTGGAGAAAGAAGATGAAGCCCTTTACCGATGTCGGGTCGACTTCAAGCGAGCTCGGACGCGAAATTATGAAGTACAACTGGTTGTCATTGGTAGGTCATTGATTTCTTTATTGAAAAAATATTCAGATTCAGACGAGAATAGAGCAATCAAATTATAGAAAATAGCTAGAGTTTTAAACAAACGACGACCCCCAAAGACCAGTCGATTAGCTGTTCAGAATTGTGTACATCTCATGAAAATTAATTTGTGAACGCAAAAATCCGTAGTAATATTACGACATACTCGCGTCCTGCTGGCGAACCCGTGGGCAAAAGTACTCGGCTCGCTAAAACCATATCAATGCAAAAATAATAATCATAGATTTCATAGCCGCTGCAAAGGGTACCTGTGGGTAGAAGGCGTAAGTGAGCTCATATGTTAGCTGGCATACAATACATATACAACATACACTCATGTTTGTACTATGATAAATTGAAAGCTACACATACGCCCTGAATGACCAGTTCATATTCAGGTTCGGCTCGTTTCGTCCGGCTAATTAAATCCTACAAGTACCTAATGCGAACCTAAAAGTAACGAATGCCGGCTCTGCGATCTCTATCACTTGAGAAGTGTTGACAACAAATGCTCAAGGACTGCCCGTGACTCTATTTTCACTCATTTGTCAAGTATTGTCGTTTGTTTAGTAAAACTTGAAAATAAAGCAGTTGAGAATAAAATCCTTCTTTTTAAGTGTAATAGGTTGGCTCCTCTACCTGAGTCTTTTTATTACATTCTGCATTGAAGCTATGCGGAAGGTCCCACAGTGATTTCGTTGCTCAGCTATAATACTGCCTTATAAATATAATTCTAAATCAAGCATAGATGATTATGAATATGAGGCTGTGGCTCTAGAGATATTAGTGTAAGTCATCTTAATATATATCTCACTTTTATATATAATCCCTCTTTCAACTATGACTTGTAAGCGTTAAGTACGAAATAACTGTAAAAGAAATCTATCGATACGTTAAAAGTTTCAGCTACATGCTACAATCACTATGGCGGACTAACAGACTATTCGTCGATCTTGTTGGAAGTTATCGTCGAATAGAGATGCGTTTAAACTAGATTAAACGAATACTGATGATTATTATCATGATGGTCATAATAACAGAGCAAAGTATATGGCGCCACCGAAATAACAGCAATCTGGAAATATATTCCATTTTCAAATTCCGTGTAGATTTACAGCGCATGAGGATTTACTGTCTTTCCAGGCTTCCAAAGTTCCTTTCCGATAAGTCTGCTATTAGGAGCGCTCGTGTCTTCCGTACGTTATCAACAATCGAGCGGATATCAGCGTTGATGTCGTACATAAACAGAGCCTTTTGAAAAACTCCACAAATGCAGCTTTAATTTATTTTCGTTTACTTTCTATTTACGGAAGTGCCGGGTAAACAATCGAGCGAATCGGAAGTGAAATGAACGCCAACCGCGATGAATGGTGTGACACCTTAAGAGGTCCTATATGGACTTCACATGTAATAGAGCTTTTACTAGCGTCAAACAGATAGAACTTGATATTTCGTACACCTGAACTAGGCGAGCAATGAATTTAGCGTAACGGTTGCTTTTATTGATGAAGTGTCGGCAAAAATTTAGCACATCTATTAATTGGCATTTCACAATGTCTATTTTTGTTCTTTCAGTTCCTCCGTCTCGCATCACAGTGACAGATCATCGTGGTGCGGTCCTGGCGGACAAACAGGTCATCGGACCCTATAACGAGGGCGAGAAGGTAGTACTAAAGTGCCAAGCACATGGAGGTAAGCAATTGATTTTCTTGAAAAATACCACCAACCGAAAACTGTCCGAGTAATTTCGAGCCTCGAAACAAACGCGATGGCCACCACCTATTACATCACTCAATAACTGAGTTACAAAGTACCTGAATTACGTCATTCAAATATGGTACGGGTTGCACGTCACTTATACTGTTCCCTTTTTAAGTTCTATTAGTGTCAAAAATGATGAGAGAGTGAGGAATTCTTATTATTTCCTGTTACCGATGTACAGTCTTGTTATTTGCTGCACAGTCATTTTTTTTTCGTGTATACAGGTATATTATTGCGAAACTATACTTATTGTGACGCGTCCACAGTATTGCCTCGGCCTTACTATGATAATTGGGAAATTGTAGAAAATAGCAGACGATATGCTTATTATGTCATTTTCTGTGTGGTCGTGTGCATTACTTCATTTATCCTTTACAATATTTAGCTATTGCGTTTAACAGTATCGTGTGTAACTGCTAGATGTATGAACCTGTTTTGCAAGCGCTTTAGCTGTCAGACGATGACTGTGTCCTTCAAGGTAACCCCCCTCCAGTAGTTACATGGTATCGACGTCTACCTCCCATCGGAGGTTTAGGCGGTACAGCCTCACGAGCAAGCCAGCAATCACGTGCGCTTGACGTAGAGTCTAAGGCGAGTCATTCCTCGGAGTATCCAAGTAATTTGGAAGAATTCGGTTCGAAAATAGCGACGTCGCCTGCATATTCTTATCGGGAATTACACGGGTAAGCACGGCATCCTTGTATGAGTCAGGTGCTTCGAGTGAAAAAAGACCCCTATAAATAGTATCCTTTTAGGAGCACGGTAAATTCTGGTAGTTTGGGGCACATTAAAAATTAATATACAAACGCAAATTTGAAGAAAAAAAAAAACGCTTTCCTCGTTTTTTTTTTTTCGATTTTTCAGCAGGCCAGGTTCCTCAAGTCGAGGAGCTATATCCAATACTGTGGATCTTGTGCTGCCTCTTCTCAGTCGCGAACACCTGCTTTCGTCGTATTCATGTGTGGCTTTGAACAATAATATTTCAAAGCCGCTCGTCTCGTCAGTTATCCTCGACATACATTGTGGGTATCTTCTATTGAGCCTATCACTCACTTCGCCATGCGGAACGCGCAATATACACTTAATAATACCACGTAAACGGAACGATCTGGAGAAAACCAGAAGGTGATACTGTATGTCCTGCAAATGCAAACAGTATCCAATAGCGCTTCTAGGAGAACTCACCTGCAGAATTATATAACATGAAGTATAACAAAACGCCTACACCATATATAGGCAGTGTGCTTTCGAGTCACACGATTTTCAGTGAAAATCTCCGAGCAACGCTTATTATTACCTACTAGGCACCCCCTGATGTTACCGCGCCATTAAGACAGAACTATGGCCTGGTTTATATAACATGTGCAGCTTCACATAGACGGTAGGGAAGGGTTAATTTCGTTTGAGTATGACGAAATAACACGTTTCTCAATGTACCAACACCGATTATTGTTCTCGTCTTTTCTATGTGCGTTTCCCAGTTACCCAGTACTTGAATTTAGAATCGGTAAACAGTCTCGAAATTGACCGTAGAGGCCGTTGTTGTTATTGCTGCTACTTTTTGACCAATCAATAGTCATTAATTCGAAAGTCAAACGCAAACTCGAGCGGCCTGGAAGGAAAGTATTGCAACGTACTTTGTCTGTAATCGCTGATTTGTGCCTAATTAGCACTTAACGTAACGTAACGTACGCTCAGAAAGGCCATCAGTGTCATTGATTCCACTTGATCAAATGACAGAGTAAAACAGCCGTGTGCTTTAACATAGTTCCAGCTTGAGAGAAACAGAGAACCATTTGATATCTCGTATAATATAGAATAGTCGTCCTCTTAGTAACTTTAAAGTCGTCGTCCTGTTGTTGTAAATTGTAGAATAGATAATATCTAGAAAATAGAAACAGAAGGTTGTAGAATTGTGCAAAGCATCTGTTGACCCGTTATAGAGTATCATGTTGTTTTTTTGCCTGGACAAAGACTTCTGTAAAAGTTGCCTTTTACATAGGTCCTCGGCGGTGTTCTATTCCGTTGCATAAATTCTAGTCTATCCAGCTGTTTGCCCCCCTGTCGAAAGTAAGGCGCTATTCAGAAATAGTCGATGATTTATTCATTAAACATTTTGTTGGTCGGCATCCTATTTCCGTATAAGTACGTATGTAATATTGTTTGGAATTGTTGGAAGATTCAGGCACAATTAGTTCATAACAGTAACAACTGTTGTCGTTGATTGCAGTTCGTCCACAACGTGTATGGATTTCGGGTGGTTTCTCGACGGCAGCTGTCAGTGGCTCGGCTGTGCTCCAAGCGGGTGTACCAGCTACGTTTCAGTGTTCTTCGTCGGGGTCAAGGCCGCGAGCGGTAATCCAATGGTTCAAAGGTGGAGAGCGGCTTAATGCTACAACCGACTCAGCAAGTCCGTCAACAAGCTTAGCCTTATCATTATCGAAATCATTGTCGCGTCCCGCTAGAGGTGGTTATACCCTCCTACGACAGTTCCGCTCTCAACGGGTAAATCCCGACGCACTGCAAATGCGCCTTTGTTTCTAGAAGACTCGGTCAAAGTTTCAGATTTGTTCAAGGACAAAAATGAATTATTGATTGGATTGAAGAGAACGATTTCGGACAAACAGAAGCACACCTCGGTATAGATCGATACAAATTTATCGTCTCTCTGTGTTTGCTTGAGTACTAAGCATTTCATGGGTTTACCATTAAAAATGGTATACGCCTTCAGCTGATTACTTATCCCGAGCATTAGCAGTTTTTCGCACGTTCAAAAGTATACAATTGCAGCATTTGAGCTTGCGTATATAACCGGCTAAATATGAATAGGTAAAAGCGATAGTTTATGAAACCATAGATACAACAATGCTTAGTTAGCACTGGCTTCATTTTATGTTTCGCATCTGTCAAACAGAGTCTAAAAAACGCGGATCGGCCCCCGGGAACGGGTCCGAGAACAGCGGGGAATGGGACGCCTTCATCAGGGAATTGGCACACGTCAACAGTCGAATTTGTTCCGAGTCCAGAGGATGACGGCAAGACTCTTACGTGCCGAGCGCACAATCCCGCCATGCCAAGCAGCCACTACGGCCGCACCGCAGCGACATCTTCTTCCTCATCGTCATTCCATTTGGGGCCGACGGGGATTTCAGGGGAGACGAATTCGGATGGAGCAGCAAATAGTATGGCGAGCCATACAGCCTCCCATCACCCCGCTAGATCTTCTAATACGCCAATCAACGCCATCGACGATGGCATTAAATTGCACGTACAATGTAAGCAAAGCTTTATTATTTTACTCGAATTTTCCAGAGTCCCGTTAACGGCAGAATTTGTTAGGTGATTACGTACGGAACCCCACACAGTAACCCTAAAGTTCGTTTATTTCATAAATCAGAGTTTCACCAAGCTGGTATAATTTATCAATGGTATCATATAT
>NW_019213608.1:80453-126588 GCF_002532875.2 Varroa jacobsoni
TTTTCAAAGTATTGCTCATTAAACATCTCTATTGCTCTCCAGGAAGAAGCTCCGAGTAGCTATGTGAAAGCCAGCCGATAAATAGGACTTTGACTTGTGCCATATCTTTTCCCGGTCTTAGCAGTACAGAGGCAAACTGTGAAGGCGTCCGAAGGGTAGTAACTTGTATTGTCTGTGATTCAGTTGGACCGCGTTGTTTACTATATGTGAAAGATACAACGCTTCATGGTATTAATCTAGATAGTATTAAACACTAATTCTGTAGTTAACCTAAGTATCGAACTTCATTGATTGCTTCAATCAACGCAATGTAAAGTTGTCCGCATCGCGCTTTTTTTTTTCTTGAGAATCGGTCCTATGAGAGTTTTTGGCTGACAGCACTCGTTCCCTTCTATCAGTTTGAAGAAAGATTAAGAAAAGGAAGGAAGGAGAAGCGATTGGTCTGCTCATTTGTTAAGAGTTACCTCGTGCTGAGTTGCTCTCGTCCATCTGTTACACATCTTCAATAAAGCGTTTGGATCGCACTCAACGATTCATGAAGGCCAGTAGAGTAGTATCTGTTCAAATAAGCAGATACCGAAATTTGGCCTTCAGTAAGTTTGCATAAGCACATTTCTACATGATAAGTTATAAAACAAATGCATGCATTGGGTTTCAACAAGGTCATTAGGACTTGGCAAAAGAACTCTACACATAACAAAAAAATTAGAAACCATATAACAAATACAGCTATTTCGACAGTAAAGCATCAGTTTTTTTTAACTTTTGTACTGTAGTTATCGTAACGAAGTGCCGAATACCATAAGTAGAGGAAAGTCTCGTTCGTTGGGCAGTTGTGCCATGACAGCTCCTTTTAATCACGACACGCATACCTGATTAACAATAACAAAATGATCGAATGTATCCGCTGCTGTTTAGCGCTTAAGTTCGATCATCTTTATCTATAAGCGATTATGGATCTCGGCCTCCATACCATATCTGGCATCTGGCCTTCGCCTCAGAGCAAAACTACAGTTTTTATGATCTCAAGGCCTATGTGGACGTATGTATTGTCATAGGCGCAGTTAAGAGGCTACCTAGTAAGTTTTGCAGTATCGCAGTCTATCGCGTATAGCATGCTGACGAAAACCTCCAAACACTATCGTACAAGGGCACATACTGACCCAGGTGATCACGTTATTTGACGCGCCGTTTGAACGTTGTTTTGTTTCTGCAAATCTTTTGTATAGTATGCGCTAGCTACAGGATTGTGCGGTGAACAGTGCAGAGAAATGAAGCGACTTGTTTGAATAAAAATGGGAAAAATCAATTTTGTTTTATATAATCAGCGAATCACTTCACGCTCTAAATGTCAAATCAACTACCACTTGCGTTAATGTTATTATTATTATTCTAAGCATAATTTATCTAATAAGCGACCATATCATTAACTAATAATATAGTGAAATTATATATGCATTAAAATGTCGTGTTTTTTTTATTATCTCTATTTTTCCCCATTATACACAAAGTCAACGGCCTACATACTCTCATATAAAGCGCGAGGTTCTGTAAAATTATGCGTATCATGATATATACCACATGCTTCGATGGCGGATGCTATTTCTGGCCGTTGACTACAAATTAACTTCGGGCGAATCAGCGATTACTTCGCACGGTACAGAAATAGGCCAGTTAATATTGCAATTTATTTTTACTACAAGCAAGACCGAAATCATGCGGAGGCAAATCGTGCTATGTAGATTTACAAAAACGAGGCCACAGTGATCAATCTATTAATACAGATAGGTTCATTTGGCCAGATCAGCTATACTTGTGTGTAGACGTTGGCCGTTGGGCCTCAGTTGGAAGAAGTTTTTGCCAATAGTAATTATCTGTTTCTTTTAGTGAGATTACATTTTTAGAACTCTTCAACATCAAGACAATGCATTTGTGAGTGGCAGGACCGTCAAGGCCTATCTCTAGTTGTTTTGATCATGCTAGAAAATAGTCCATTGTCTCTTCGCGTGATAAACAACTATGAAATGTTTAACATGACTTTTCATATTTGTAGAACAATGCGCCACAGAAGACAAGCGACGAAAGAGGCGCCTTTACTGCAACGACCTGCGAGTCAACGGGCGTGATTACTATAGCCTTTACGCTATTGTATTTTTTTGCAGTACTTTTTTATTCAGGGCTGTCACCCTCTCGATTCGTTCCGCAATGCAACAGACTAAATTGGTGATACCTTTAACTTGCGTATCTGTTGTGCAGGTAACAAGAATCGTTGCTTTTTTTGTTTCATAAGCCGCCATTTAAAGTCTATAGTTGTCCAGTAGTAAAAAATGGAATTAAGGACAGTTCTGTAAATGAGCGCCACATTATCAATTGTCAATAAATAACTAGCGTAATGGCGTACTCACGTTTGGCTACCTGCAGATGCTTAACTCAATATAAAATAGGATTCTATAAACGTTCATTTTACTGGTTTAGCAAGTGGGTTCAATATTAGGATCTGTTACACTTTCATTTTTCATGGCCTTACGCTCTACGGCTTCGGTAGTATTGGAGTCCGAAAAAGCTGTACAGAAAAAACTATATTGAACTCACTTGCTAAACTAGTAAAATGAACGTTTATAGAATCCTCGCGGCCTCATAACTACACAGCCTAGAAATATGTGTTACTCTTACATACGGGTTTCTTGCACACAGAATCGTGTACATACAAGAAGTGCTTATCTAGCTGGAACGCTCGTCACGAACTCTCACTCATAGCGAAATCAGCAAAAGCGACCATAGGCACTGAGCCCGATGAATCGAAGACAAATTAGAGCAAGCGTCAACGATATCGCCAACCAGCGAACAAAGATTAAGGAAGTAGTAAATTTCAGTGAGACAGATGACTGTGGACTGCTGCTGTGACACACTACAACCCAACCATTTCTGTGTTTGTGTTTAAACGTGAGAATAGAGAGCGATGCACAGGAAGAAGGACTGAAGCAGGATGTGACGGGGGACGTCAAAGGACAGATGTGAAACGTCGCACATCTGATGCGCTAGCATCGATAAGAGTCATTATCAAACCGACTACTTTCTATATACTGAGGAGAAAAGGGAAATAGAAATGCAAATGCCACCAGAAATTATTAGGCGAACGAAGAATGTCACGCGGCGAGGTACGCAAAGATACGATGGCTGAATCACTAGGATAGTGAGGAACAGCTTTGAAGATAAGAGAGCTTAGTAGGAAGATAAAACATGAGAATCGGGTCAACTGATAGGGGAAAAAGGGCGAGTTTGCGTCCGTTCCTATTTTATCCTTTCGGTGTCGATTTAGCTGCTTCTGCTGTTTCTATTATCATACCCATCGGCGCCCCTTTTCTAAAATTCCGCATGCACTGCCACTCCTACGGAGAACCAAAACAACCCACGCTTGTCCATACACCACAGCCACATAGTCTATATGCGCCGGTGCGTCCCTTCATATAAATAACCCTGTAGCAGCTGCGAACAGTAGGTTATGTATGAGATATGAAAAGGCAGGCGGCAGGGTAGTGACAGACTTAAAACAGGACCCAGTTTGTAAGACGATGGAAAGCGACTACACCAACAGCTGCAAAAGGTGTAAACTAGTGCGATCGGATGGCACGGCGCAACGCAGCTGAATAAGCTGACAAAGAAACGATTTGTAACTGAATAAATTTATGACATATGCGAAAACGAAACATTCTGTTTAGGGGGTTTGCGGAAGAAAAAAGAGAAAGTGTTTTCTAAATTTGACTACCGTAGCCCCCACAGCACAATAGCGGCCTCTGTAAAATGTGCGGCGTCCATGCTGAAGATGGCGGTGGGATGAGGACGGCGAAATGTCGTGGGGCTTATCGCTGCCCAACAAAAAGATTCTACCTGGGGAAATTTCATTTGCCCTAACCGGTAGCAAGGGCTGTGTTGTGGCAACGACATTGGCGGTAGCGGCAGCTCCAACTACAATAGTCATATAATATGTTGATACAAGACACAACCGACGGAAGGCAAGCAAAAATCGCAAAGAAACGTAAAACGCCAACGACTAAGATATATATTTGTATTTATATAATTCCAATAACTACACAAACAGGCAAATAAAGGGAAGGACGATCGAATAAACGTAGCTTCTGAAGCTGCTGGAAGGAGCCGGAAAGTTTATGCGAAACACCCATACTTTTTTGATTTCGTCTTTTGCCCATACTTCTCAAAAAAAGGAAACGCGGAAGGGGCCGACTAAAGGCAAAGTGTAGACTTCTGGCCATTATCATAAACGTTAACTTCCCATTACGCTATCTTCCAACAGGGGGCGAGAGATAGTTTCTTGTAGGACAAGTGTGTTTTGTGCTTAATGTGTACGCTTTCCTATAGCTTGATTACGTTTGTAAAGTATGCAGATACTTTTATTGTTAGGTATAATCTTTTCGAAATTATTCTGTACTCGTGTCCTAATTCTTCTAACCTGCTGTTCTATGGCAATTTGATTTCAGATGTGCCTCAGTTGACGGTGCGTTTAGGCAAGAAGCTACGACACTCACATATTCGCGAAGGTAGCGACGTGTTCCTGGAGTGCGATGTCAAAGCGAATCCGTCAATTATTGAAATGGGTTGGCGGTTCGAGGGAAAGGAGCTCACTCCGAAGAGTGAAAGTGTCCGCGGCAAAAAAGGAATCATTATATCTGAACATTCACTTGTTCTTCAGAACGTAACAAGGTAAACTGAAAATTGACAACCTCGAAATGTAATTTTAACTTCATGTAGATTTTTTTTTCATAATACCGAACTTAATTGTTTGTATTTGAAAATAGAAGGTGCATTTCAAAAGGTGTGAGCGATAGAGGAATGACGCATCAGTGATTGATTCATATCTTATTTTACAGGCACAATCGTGGTCGATACACATGCACAGGTACCAATGCAGCAGGTCAAGGCGAAAGTCCTGCTTTCCAGCTGCGCGTCAAATGTGAGGGCCACATTTGTATCGATTTAGTTTGTTTAAACGTTATAAAGTATCTACGACAAAGACTTTGTAAAAACTGCTAAGAAATAACACTAGTTCCGTTTGTATACTATCGGTCGCCAGTGATCGCTAGAAAACAGTATCTCTTCGGCTTCGTAAAGTTTTACACTTCGTACGTAAAGTACCTTGTTTTTAAACTTTCTTTTATAATTCTCTCGACGGTATAATATATCAAAGTAACCCTATATATACATATATAATATATATTAAAGCAACACACATTTGACAGCAAATGCTTTTTATCTTCGTACGGTACAACGATTGCGTAACACTTTCCAATATAACTTATTTGCAACGTTTTTCGTCATATTTTCTCAATGTGTGTGTGTGTGTGTGCATGCGTGCGTGCGTTCGTGCGTGCTTACCCTCTGGTCCTTGCTGTGCCATAGATGAGCCCCGGTGTGTGCCAGGCCAACGTCAGGTGTACGATGCAGCCAAACACGAAGCCGTTCGATTGAGTTGTGAGTTAGAGTCGGACCCCGAAGAGGTGACGTTCAAATGGAAGACGCGTAACTCGAAGAGCGTAATCTCGTCTGCCCCTTCTCCGCTGTTTGACGAGGACAAATTATTTTCCGAATCATCTGTTGTCGGTGCCACAGCTGGCAACAATCAGGGTTGGGACCAGCATGGCACGGTGCATTCGGAGGGCACCCGAAGCTGGCTAACGTTGGTTCCTCGCACAGAAGAGGATTATGGAACGGTTATCTGTTGGGGCCGTAACTCAATGGGCGTGCAGAAGGAACCATGTGTGTTCACGCTAATCCCTGCCGGCCCCCCGGGTCCCGTGCACAACTGTAGTGTGGCCAAGAAAAGCGAAGACTCTATTACTATTCAGTGTCACGAAGGTTACGATGGCGGCGCTGAATCCGGCCAGCGTTTTTACATGGAGGTTCACGACTCGGTCAACCAAAACCGCGTGCTTATTGCCAACATATCAAGCATGGGGATGGACGCCAAACCAGTGCTGACCGCAGATGGCTTGTCGCCCTCAACTTCGTATGTGTGCACCGTGTACGCGGCGAACGAGAGGGGTGCAAGCCAACCAACGATTCTTATCGCATCGACGATACCTCGACCACTTAGTTTGTCAGCGAAAGGTGGCTCGCTATTACATCTGCTCGATTTGGGCCGGTTCAGCCCGTCGAAAAACCCAGTAACTCTGGTTATTGCGTTTATCGTGCTTACCGCAATTATCGCCACTCTAGTACTCATCGCGCTACTTATGCGACGGGCAGCTCGTACCAGCTGTCTAATCAAAGGAGGAAGGGGCAACAATAACAACAACAACAACAAAAAAAAGTGTAAGCATAACAAGAAATATGATTAATATTAAACATTATAGCAATAGGGGTCTTTTTACCAAATTAGAACAGCAAAATGTCAAGCCTTTGTTATGTCGTTTTATGCCATCCGTTGGGTTCATCAGAGTTCGCGGCTTAATTCTCCAATCCCATTTCGAATACTGATCTGCTGTACATCAGGTTTTGCAATGCTAAGTCGTTTTGATTCCAACTATCAAAGCGTTACGCTTTGTACTTCCATGTCCGTCAGCGGCGCTTTTTATTGTTCACTGGCTTGCGAGCTTTGAGCTAATATAGCGCAGAGGAATTCTGTCAGCAAGCCATTACTTGTGTCAAGTGTTAACTAACCTAAGATATGGGATTGTTTAAAGATGGTAGCGGTTTTTATTTTTATTTCAACAACCATTGAAGTCCTCCGTCAGGATACCGGCTGTGGTGTGCTTGAATATGGTAATTGGTGATCTCTATGCGATCTGTCTTCCCCACGACATGTCATTACTGAAACCTGAATCAGCTGCGCTCGGTGCTTCCTTGGATATTTTTTCCATGACAACCCGTGCCCGTCTGTGCTTCTGCGATTGATGTGTTGCGTTAGTATTTCTGATGGGGAACAACGAATCGGCGTTTAAGGCTCATGTCTTCAAGTATAACTGGTAAAAAAAACGAGCGTGCTTACTATGCGGAGATTAGTCTGAATGGGTCTACGGACAAATGGGCTAGGGAAGCTCTCAAGTATCGATCCTCAAAACGTTATCTCCTATAATGAATGCGGCGGGATTTTTCGTGTTCTCACCAATGAAGGAAGAAATCATGGGCCGTTTGCTAAATGGGCTGCTAGGAAAACTCAATAACAAAGGTCATCATCACAAGCAGCAGTTGTGAACAAACATTTTGACTGTTGGAATGGCTGCTGTTTTGTCCACAGGCTGATTTCTAAAAATGAATCGGACACTCCAAGCACAAGGGCGTATCAAGCGTGTGATAGGCCTGTGCTTCTCATTCGACACTTATTAGAAGATTGTTACAGTTAGAACGTATAGCGCGGAGCGCTTCACATGGTAACAAAGCAAGCATTTGAAATCCTTGAAGGTTCCTGCTGGGGCTTGAAGCTATGCTTTCTGTGGAAATTCCGTTGGGAAAAAAAACTTTGCAAATACAGGGTTCGTACGACCCTGTTTTAAGTCTTTTTGTACATCTTTTTCTTATAGGGTAGGGTTTTGTGGGTGAGTAAGTGCCTATATGCAAGGACCTATCAATAGACTCTAGCCTGTAAGGTTGGGTCTGGGACGAAAACTTGTGTCTAGTTGGGCTCCAAATACCCCACATTGTATGGCTAATGCGCATCTCTTTGAATGTGTTGCTATAGTAATCATTAAAAAAATAAAGGGCATGCAGTTACGCCGATTTAAATCTCAGCGGTAGCAAAAATAATTATCGAAAATTAAGTAACAGAAAAAATAATAAACATCAGGAATTATCACTATGAAGAAAAAATAAATTGGGTTAATTGCTGTTTGCCATGCCATTCCATAGGTCTGTTGTAGAAAATCTTGCCAAGTCCAGCAAGACCAACCCCGGCTACCGCTTCTAGTGGGGTAGGTTTTTAACACTACGCCGAAAAAGAGGTAATCCCTAGGACTTGTTCTCACAAGAAGGGTACGCAGACAGTGTTAAGAAAAATTATGATAGCATTGTAACACATTTTACATAAATCAATTATGAGGAGATTGAAACTGCATGTAAGTAGTCCATAATCCCAGGGACGTAGATGTGAGAAAAATGTGGTAGGTAACAAGCAGTGCTCGACTTCAACATTGTGAGTATGGCTTGCCACTAGGGAAGTTTGCTTTCGCAGCAAGGCAGTAGTTCTCCTGTACGATAAAGGTTATAGCTAAATAGTACAAGGTCAGTTCTAAAAGCCAATACATAACATTGAGGCTTCAAAGGTGAGTGACCAATGCTAAGAGGTTTACTTTTCATGTCATCGGGTTCTCAAGGCGAAAGGATTGAAAAAAACGATGAGGATGAGTCCGCCGTTCCTCTTCGGGACTCAATTAAGGAACGCGAACAGATTACTGACCTCAGAAATTTGGCCGAAGACATCGAAAATGACAGCATGTGTCCCGATATCATTCCGGGTAAGTTATTTTTTACGAACTGTTTTTCAGACCATTTCAGTGCTTCTACTACTACTGTTATTTATATCTAAATGTAGACAGTAATGATTTGGTTATTTACAGAAAGTGTACTAATATTGTGACGCCTGAATAAAACAATTGTTTCTACGACGATTGCCTTACGAACCGTTTGAATAGAGGTTCCCCTAATTTAGGTTAAGGCGAAAGGCAAAACTTCGAACTTCTGTTACAAATTCGAGACCTGCGTACATATATAGCGTGAGGAACGGTATAACTGTCAAGTCAAAAAGTTACCAATAAATGTACAAGTATAACACATAAATATATAATAAATATTTTTGAATTGTTAATTAACCGGGTAAATGAGATGTTTACCTCTATTTTAGAGACGGCGAAATTGACGAGCAGCAGCCAAACGGACTCGTCTTCAGTTGCTTTTGTTGAAAGTAGCTTCATTGCGAAACGTTCTCCGACTTCACCAACGGGTGCCGTTAGTCCAATGCGCAACGTCGTTCTGCCGCAAAATAACCAGAAGAGCGTTGTTGGCAATGCGACCGGAACCACAACTCTTCGGGTAGATCTCTCAGCAGTCTGTACGAGAGCACCGGCTTATATTGACTTTAAGATAATGCGGGCAAGCGTTAGCCTACAAGAGGAAATACATAAGTCGTTTAGCTTTCTCGGCCAGTTATCTTTTACGCTCGCCAGCTTCAATGAATTACAGTTTTACCATAGATTGCGTATCGTCTACAATTTCGATTGGCAATCTGCCTTTTTAATTAATTTGTTTTATGACTCCTTCTTTTAAGAACATTAGACCGTTTTCTATCATACCTCGTTGCCTTTAGATTTGTTGCCGACCCACTTGAAACGACCCTGCTGAAACTTTGTCGGCACAGGTCAGTAAACAAGCATCGAAATTATTACCTGTAGGTGTATGGCCAGCGAGTATATTCGATAGTGGTAGAGGTGAGAACCAGTAGCAGAAATAAGAGTAATTAGCTCACTAGAATTACGGTTACTAACCGTCTGAACACATGCATTTGTCCTATTCTAATGCTGCAGTCGCCGAGATCAAGTTTGGCCGACTGCTGGCCAAACAATAAAGCACATCACTGGCCAGTTCGGCAGGGCGATATAGGCTTTTGTAATAGCCCAAAGCGAGGCTCATGGGATCTCGCAAATGAACAGCGATCGCGGAATTCTTTGCCCTCGTCCATATCATACCAGCACGTGGCGACGTTACCTCGACGCACAACACTTCACTACAATCAGAATGAGGGTCCTCCAATGGCACAGGCTGTCGCCGCAGGACGGACACACGGGTCGACGAAAAACGTCACCTTTGATATGACGCCCGTCACGCACCCCTACGTAAGTACTGAACTTTAGAGGATCGAATTAGGCAACAATTAGAGTAACATATAATATGTGCTGGTAACTGAACTTGAATATGAGCAGATTTATAATTCCAGCTTGCTTCAGTAAGAATGTCCTCGGAACACATAACAATAGCACGTGTCTTCTGATTTATATAACTTAGCTGTGGTTGCGAATTATATTAGGTTAGTTATGTTTTTACATAAACTTAGATTTCTACGAAGGACGGTCCAGTTTCAAAGTGGATTGTTTTGCCTAGACGATACTAGTACTAATTAATAAACTGATCAAGAATAACAAGAAGCTGAAGTGCTTGACTCCAATTTGTTTAAACTGTTCGTAAATTATTCACCGCATTGTTTTGGCTTTTCTAATGAATTGGCTAAGCTATTGGAACTAAGTTAAAAAAAAAAAATGCTAAATGAAGTTAGTTAACCTTGAACAGTTAAATTAAATATTCAACTAGATTTTGTATGGGTTCCGTGTGCAATGCGTGCATGCAAAATGTGCAACTGCGGCTGCGGGCCTAATATTGCTACACGGTATCGCTAGCCAACGCAAGCATCTAATTGCGAAAATATTCGCAAGTAACTAGTTATACTGTTACTATTTACTTCAACACTCAGCCTATTCCGCAAGCGCGATAACTGCTCAGAGCTTATTATGGCAGAGGACTAGAAATTGATTTACCATATTTATATCGACCGGCTTAGGACTTAGTACCGGGACTTAGGACCAGCTTAGTAGTAAGAGATTATCCTTAGACATCCAGGTAACGCTAGTCGCATAAGGCAAATCGCAAAGGCATAATATGTTCCTTGAAAAGACCATATCTTGCACTCAGCCTTTCTATGAACCCTCTCTGTACCCCGTGAAGTGCGCCAGTGCGTTTTCTTAGACAAAGGCACTATATTTATAAACATTACGTCTATTCAGTAACTAGCAAACCTTTCTAAGTGAAATATTCAGATCAGCTCTTTGGACAATTGAGCAGCGGAACGCTGGATTACTCGTAGAATTTATCATCCTTACTATAATTTCAGTAATAAATTAATCGAAGGCTGAGAATGGGTCCACAAGTACTTCTTAGGAATAAAAGAATTCTTAATTAACTAAGCTGCTGGTAACTACTAAAGGCATAAAGAAAATCTAGGTCGACGGAAGAGACAACCACATATTTTAGTACCGAGATAAGCGTATATCGGTGCTTTAACGCTACCTGTTAACAGGGTTAATTTAAGAAACCTTTTCGGTGAGGAGCGCCATGAAGATCAAACAGCTTTGACTCACCGCTATACCATTTGCAAGCAATATTTTTTCGTAGATAGCAAACCTTTAAAGTCAAGCCTGCGACTTAGAACAAGCCTGTGAACCTAGACAGGATTCCTGCCTGCCTGTAAAAATCACTCGCTCTCCTTAACCATCCAATTTGCCCAGGTACGCAGCCAGGCAATGGAAAACAAAAAGGCAGGCTTTCTTCATGTGATTAGACCATGAAGACCATGGTCATGGTACCATCAATAGTTAACCAACATTCAGATGAAAGCGATCTAATTTAATTGATACTTAAGAGAATTTTGTTGGTTGACTATGTTAATCGATGAACAGTCAGAAATCAATACCAAAGTTGATACGAGGAAAGATAAAGACTTTTGTATAAAATGAACCTTTTCAATATCATCTCATACAAGCTGTTTACCAACGCTGAGAGCATAAATATACATACCTTGCCACCTTATTTAACAAATTCTCTATGTTTTAAAGAGTAAAAGTAGGCATACTCGGAACTCAGTCCCATTGATATTTCCGTGCATTTGCGGGCACATCGATCTCCATTAATGGACTAAATTTAACGATACATTGTTGCCTTTAAATTGTTTTTATGAGCGTATAAATATGAAGGAAAGGTTACTGAGCGTAGCGATCCTACATATCTACAGTACAACAAGCATATCCTTCTCCAGCACTCTAAAAACTTCAACCTATAACGTCTTATATTCAATATGACCTAACATGCTGTCAAACATGCTGTACTTAAGAAGAAGTATTTACTCAAAGTTCGTGAGTTTTATGTCAGAGTTTAGGACACGTATAACGAATGTGTCGTAAGACAATTAATAAGACACCTGTTTCGTTGAAAGAAAATTTTTGCAGAATTCAGAATAACGCACTTTTGTCACGTTGGTCAACATTGAAACAATTATTAAGAGCTAATTCACAAATATAAACTAAACCACGCAACTTATACACATGTAGAAATTAGCACTCAATGCACGGCCGTCCTAAAGATTTTGCACATGGAAGAGGTATTGTATAATAATATCAAGCGCTTTTGCGTCGATTTGAACAGGACGATAGTTTTGCAAACTTGAAACTTTTCTCGAATTGACAACAAAGGGAATGGCTGTAAACGATAAATAAAAACTTGTTATGGTTTACAGTCACAAACGTGTGTAGAAGTTGGCATGCGAGAAGGAGCCTCATAGAGAGATGCCAAGCGGTATCGGCTGGATTCAAGGGCTCATGATGTTTCAAACAGATCTTGATCACGATCTATGGGTAGTTTTTTTTTTTAGTTACATAGATTGTGGGTTAGCGCGCATCTTTTTGCGCATGCAAACCCCTATTAGCGTCTACTGTGGGGCGATACAAAATCACATTTACCTGTCAACTCATTGATACACTCCGAGATGGCTTTATTTTCTCATGTACGGATATTTTTGTATACACATATGGCTCATAACCTGAGCGACTACTACGAATCGTAATCACAAAAGACTGCTGAGTATTTTATTTTAGCAGTCCTCCATACAGTCTACTAGAGTGTTTTAATTGTTTTAAAGAATGTTAGTTTATCTGAGTAGCTGGATCCTATGGATGTCGCTAACAGGTCTTCTAAGTGAGAGTGTATATACGCTGTTCATCGAGTGATATCGCTATTTACGAGTTGTGTATTGCAGTCGCGTCTGTGTGGATAACTACTAGTGTGTATATATATAGCCTGCGTGTGTTTGTGTATTATGTTTGCGCGCCAATGTTTGCCCGACTCATACGTTGCTTGCAGGCGTGGGTTGATGGCGGATGTTCGCTAATCTTGCCACGGGGCTTCCATAAAAGCCCTCGGGGAGACTCTAGTGGCAGCCACCAGATGACGGCCATCGTGGCAAAACGCAAGGACAATGCAGGTTTCAACGCCGCCAATTCGACTGCAATCGGAGATCATTTCGATGACCCCAATAGTGGCGGTGGCTTGTCGAGGAGCGAACATGCCTCAAGCAGAATATATCGAAGTGATCTCCATGTTAGCCGCGCTAAGCTTCAGTTACTCACATTGGCTGAGCCCCAACGGCCAGCTCTGCTCAAACCAGCGCTGCTGCAGACGACGGCCAGTGCTCCAACCACCAACAACAACAACAACAACAAAAGTAACAACGCACCAATGCCCACACAAGCATTAATGTCAACAACAGGAGTAACGAAGTCGACCACAAGAACAACAGTAGCAGCGCTTCCGCCAACATCGACTTCACTTTCATTCGCAAGACTGGCGACGTCGACAACGCTGTCGATCAGCTCCAGGTTACAACCGCAGAAAGTTCGTATCAATCAGACATGTGCGTTAAATAGTCCTATAAATAATTAAATGTCATAAAAAATACATACATGTTGACTTGCTAGGGCCTTTGACAAGCAATCAGTAGTTTATTCAAAGTTATTCTACTTATAAGCTTTTAGAGATAGCGTAGTACGATCTGTGGAAACAAGCTATACTTAGGGATTTCTTGGCCGACATTCTTGTCAGCAACGTACGTATCGAACGCAGCCGATTAAAATAATAAACTATGTTGGCATACCCATCCAATTTATCTGATCTTTTCGTACCTCATTATAGCTTTAGGCCTTACAATAATCCCAAGCGCATGTTCACAAGTTGACACTATGCTACTGCTGTATGGACTTTTAGAGAGAGCAGTCTGCGGAAGTGGCAACAACGATATTGAAACCCGACAGCATCAACGGCGGAACTGTGGGAGCGGTCATCAGAGCACCGTTGGCTAACAGGGACGAGGGACAACTATGAGTTCCTTTTTCTTTATCTTGGTCCTCTATTTCCTTGTTCTCCGATCTCGTTTTGCTACGAGTCCCTCGTTCTGCAGGCATTACCAGCAGCAGCAGCAGCAGCAGCTTTCGCCTTCATCATGTCCTTTTACCTTTGGTGACATCATCTAGTTAACCCGTAGGACAAAGTCCCCAACGTTTATGCTCGCAGCATATAGGAGGTTAATTTTATTTAGTCGCTACTGAACCTTCTACTAAATAAAATAAAGCGCCTTTTTGCCTTCCCTTTGTTGATAGAATTTTCGAAGTTGCTATGCCCAAAATGCCAGTTCGGCGCTTGCTCAAACGGGTCTTCGGGTACGCCATAGGCTTCGGCCCACAACACGAAAATAACAAATCGTTGCTAACCGAATTATACCAACATGGTAGCAGAGAAAAGACTACCGATTTTCCTAGTGTGACTTTTTTTGATTTACATGTATTCCAGATGTCCGAACATTGTGAATAAGACAGTGCGGCGTGACAGAATAACGTCGATGCTACGTGTACATACTATATAAGTCCACTCAGTCTGAAAGAAGAACTGGGAAATAGTGTTAACAAAGAATCCTTCAAAGTTAAAAAAAAAAACCGTTTAGCAGCTGCTTGGTAAGCTGCCTGTATCGACTCACCTCAATTTTCAGTATTTCGAATTTTCATTATTTTTTGCCATTAAATATAAAACCTCAAAGTAGCGATCGCGAATAGTTGAAAATGAAAGATGCTGTACATTGCGCATTCATGTAAAAAAAAAAAGACGAAGAGGTTGTTGAACGGTTGAAAAAATGCCCAGTTTTTTTTCTGATCGAGAAAATTTGAATAAAATTTTACCCGTGGAATGAATGTTTATCAGAAAAAAAAAAAATTTCAACAAGACACAGACGTCTTGTGTAACAGGTATTCGCGCATAGATGTATTGTGTTGAAAAAGTTATATATATATATATATATATATATATATATTCTGTAATGGTAAGTGGGAGAAGTAAGCCCGTTCAGTGTGTCGCTTTCAGTGGCAAGGTAATAGTAAAATGGTGCATCGAGCTAATGAACGTTTAATTAGAAAAAAAAACTACATTGCTGTTCCATAAAAACGAGATGCGATGTTTCATTTGTTGGTAGTTTTGTCTGGTCTCGGCTCGGTTCTTTTTGCATTAATTAGACTGATATATATATATAGTCTTGCAAGTTCATTTAAAAGAACCGTACCACAAAGATTTGTTGCTTTTTGCTAGCCTAAGAGCCATAAAAGACGGGTCGAGAACTCCTTTTTTCAGCAATATTTTATGGTACATTCATAAGAAGAATGCATAAAGTAATTTGTATTATAAGCCTAATTCATATCTAACTCTAGACAGATCCGTAAATAAAACACGTTCATATTCATCCACTGGCTCGAGATCAAGCAAGTATACGGTTCAGCCAGTTGAATAACTATTGAGATAAGCAACATTTTATGTGTCCCTTGGGAAACATACAAACCGATAAGCATATTTGTTGTGTTTTTTAGAAGAACGGAAGTGGATTATTTATTATACACATATGAATTAAGAATGATATGTACTTAAAGAGACAGCTGCAAACGCATTAGATAATCGAATAAGGAACGAAACATATTTTTATGATGGAGTTAGTTATACACACCTGTATATACTTTTATCTTTATTTTAATTTTAATAACAAAAACAATGAAAAATAACAATAGTTGCAAACCAATTTAGTGTTAATAAAATGGACAGATAAGATTGATGATCACTTCAGTTTGTCTTTTTAGCTACGTTAGCTAAATTCGGGTGCGTTAGCATTCACGCCATATTAATATATTTAAAGCGATGAAATCAAAAGAGAGACTGTGACAAGCGATTCGGTACCTCTAACAATCGTCTTATAAAATAATTTACTTCTCAATTTGAGAATCCATTATTATTTATGTATCTTCTGTATCCGTTAGGTTCTCTGTTTTATACTAGCCCAATTTACTATTTACTATTAGCTTTACAAACAGTATCAGTTTATTTATTAAATTCGTGTCAACGATAATTTAAGACGTTTTCTGCTGTATATAATAGGTAAATTCCATATATATATATATATATATATATATATATATATATATAAGGAAAACTTTTTTTACTAGATAGGAAACATCTTAATTTTATTCCTGTGATAACTGGTTATTATGTTATGCATTACCCGTTAGTGCTCATGATCTTCTGCCATCTGCCGACCGACTTATCTATTTCCTCGACGTAGAAAGTTCCAGGCTTGGTGTTGAGGAACTTATTCAGCCAGATTTTGAAATCCCCTTCGCTGCCAAATGTTTGATTCTTAATCTTATATTCTAGTGAGTGAAAAAGGGGAAAATTCTAGGTGTAAGCTTTAGAGACTATTGAGGACGCAACAAATCTCCTGTTCAAAGTTCAAAGAAGCGGCTTCGAAAATCGTTGTCTAGCGTTGTCATGAAGCAGAAGAACTTTTCTCGTCTTTTTTTGAATAGCCTGCTTAATTTGGTACATGTGCGCCAAATAATCGTAACGGTCAACTGCCTGGTTCGCGTGGAAAAAAAGTCCAGTGAATCTGGCCTTTGCAGTCCTACCAAACACAACTCTAACCTTTTTTAGGTGAAGGTCTGGTTAGACTCTTGCTTCTTCTAGTTCTTCCGATCTCTTGCCCTTATTGTGATACACATACACTCGCCGGTGACGATTATATGCAAAAATGGGTCATAGTAACCGCGCGACACACGATACCGAGGTAGGCTTTGAGTTGCAGCGTTAAGCCTCAACTACTTAATAGTACATGTTTCTAGGTAAACTGAAGGTAGTCCACGATGGTTGTGTGGCTACAGCCTTTTTTCGACCAATACGTTTACCATTAGTTTTTTTTCGATGGAGCCTCCAAAAGGTCGTCATCAAACTCAGACAGTTCATCAAAACGAGAGCTCTGATGGTTTTATATGGGTTTCCAACTTCGCAAACCATTCGTGGGCAGTCCTTTCAGCAACACCATCATTATCGTGCACGAGGCAAATGTCCCGGGCCATCTCAAGGACGTTTTGGCCTCCACGAAATGCACAGTGCAAAATGTGGAAAATGCACTTTTTTTTTTACCTAAAACGTTTATCTTCGATTATTATTCGACTTTAAGTCGTTACAGCAACCAGATAGCATAGGAAGAGCACTTTTGAATGGCGTATCACAAGTAAGTAAGCAAAATTTTGTTAAACAAGCGCCAAAGTTTCTTTTCAACGTATACGTATGCCTGAAATAAATTGGCGATGTAATGGGTGTACGTTCACTCGCTGTTTTTACGAGTAGAAAAACGCAAGTTGTTCAAAGAACAAAATTGTTAACTGACCACAAAGGGAACGGAGACCAACCGCTGTTCAAGGTTCTCTTGTACGAATCCTATGGCGATGATAAACGTATTAAATATTAAAAGTATGTAAGGCGTCCAAAAAGTCCAAAATCAATTTCCGTTAATTACTACATGGCATTTCTAATAGGGATTAAAACACAAGAGTCAAAAATCTATTATGGAGGACACAAGAAGATACCTCTAGCAATTTCGAGTGTTTTTGTTTGATATCTGAAGATGGGGTTGTTTACTGCCTTAGGTTATAACGGTTACCTTTTCTACAAGTTTTTGAGTTTTCTTGCACCTTCGAAACTTTTTTACCATTTTAATTTTTGGAACTTTTAGCCTAGTATCAGCCCAAAGATTTTTCTTGTATGTGGCAATCGAAGGTCCCAGTACCCTGTCAGTCATTACTACTAATAAAATTTCATTAATGAAGAAGATATGCGTTGTCATTTAGATACATGTAGCTTATAAATAGGCGTAATCGATCCCGTCCGAAGGTGCCCTCTCTGTACACAACTTACTTCATGCGTACAACTAGTCGTTTTGCTTCGCTTTATCACACTGCGCACCGTATGAGCAGAATAATCAGAGGTGCTGCTTGATTGGTCGCGCAGTAACCGTCTAGTTTTATCTAGGAAGCGTCCTATTTTAAGGCATGAAGAAAATGGTCCTGTTTGCTCCTCTTTGATTTCATGCAAGCACGTTATGCTCTTTCCACGGATTCAAAAACAAGCAGACCACTATCAGTATCCCTGTAGTCCGCAATGTGACGAACATTTTTATAGTTCATATCCATCATTTTCATCACGGAACTACGTTTAATCTGTAACCAGACTGGGGCCAGCCGGTTCTTGTCGACAAATTCTGCCCATTGCTGTGGATGACTTCATTCACAAAAGTGCTCAGATAACGTAAGGCGCGTGTCAAACGAATGGCTTCGAGAGTTCCATCACGTCAGTAAGCAAAAATAGTATAAAGAGATACATGTTGGGAAACAAGACCTTCGGTATGTTAAGATTTTGAACAAATTTCGCTGTTTTTTGAAAGCAGGTTATATCAGTAATGCTTAAAAAAAGCTGTCAGTAGATAGATTAAACTTACTTACTTACTTCAGTTACATATTTAAGCTCTACATGATACATGTTGGCGTTTTGGTAGTTTTATAATACAATATCAAAAAAATATCGGTGTTATCTCAATTGTGTTTTTTTTTAAAAATAACTCTTATAAGGATTGTAAACGCTTCACAATGTGCAAAGATGTAAAGGTTCTTAGATGAATTATTATTATTATTATTTAATTATTATTATTACGAATCGAATCATAAGGACAGCTTTACGACATAGCGCGTCTGACGGATACGGGAACCCAAAAGATAACCCCGATCATTTGATCCGATAAATATCTAACACGTCTGCTATTTTGCTCGTAGTACTGTTGACTGAAGATGCGGGCCGACAGATAGTGAAGTTAAACAGAGAAAATAGTTGAAGTTGGTGTAAGTTTCCACACTACGAGTTTTGTTTGGCCTGCGTAAGTCATTTAAGCCGTTAGCCCCTACTAAAAATAAGTTAGACCAGTGGCTCTGGTCGTCTCCTGTTTAAGTTGCAAGTTGGAATATAATGAGTAAAATTAGATATAAATTAGGTTAAGAATATCTGGAAGTTTTACTTTCACCATCATCACGCTGATGACAATAAACAATATTCTGAGATAAACAGCCCTACATCTACGGACCTTGCAAATGTCGCATTAAATTGCTGATAGCATTCTGTTTTAGCCAAAAACGTCTAGACCCATCTCGTACGTGGGTTTCGATGCAGGTAGACAGTTGCGTAGGTTCATAAGCCTGGCCATCTCTCACGTGCCCAAGCGTCTCTCACCTGCCGCATGAGTCGCGAATCAATCTAGAGAATGCAGCTGTTCCTCAGCAGCATTCATCAGCATAACGTGACAAGCCTTCTTTCTCAACGTACCTCCACTAATCAGCAGAGATTCCATTTACACAAAAGTTAATACTGCAGGCACGCACAACCTTTTGCTAAAATCATTATGTGGATGGATAGACGCCATCCTTTACTTAGCCTCGTTCGATCTTTCGGGTTGTTTATAGTGATGAAGAATCTTACTTCTTCAACAAGGAACTATTTTTTATTATCCTTTTATTGTGGTTAAAAATAATCACCGGTTCAAGAAGATGTCCTTTTCTTGGCACCATCTTAAACCAGACAACATAAACAAAGTAACTCATACATTATATTTAATGCTTTTACATTAAGAGCATTAACAGCTCGGCACTAACAACTTGCTATTTAGCAGCCTTAGGTCGACACATAAGAAGAAGAAGAAGCAATGCGGGACCTAAGGTAAAGGTCATCTTTATCATATAGCACCCTAAAACCTGAAGCTAGCTGTTCGAAGAAGCAGTCGACTAGGTAATTGATTGACTGTCAGTGTTCTCATGGCCTGTATGATAGAACAGTCGCCACTTTTAAAACAAAGAACGCGCCAGATCTAGTTATTATTTCTATTACTAGTAGAGCTCAAAAAAGACCTACTCAATGGCTCTAGGCTCAATTTTAGGGTCTCTATTTATTCGCTTGCTACAGAAAAAGCGCTTTTTTTCGTGCTGTTCCCTAAAGCTCTGCCTGGAAAAATTGAGAAGTCCAATCCTGCCCACTCACATTTAACGTGTCGTTAGGTTCTGCGGCACCCTGTAATTGAAGAGAAACAGATGCCGGACGACGCTGGCTTCATAGTTAGGACTCTTCTGAAAAGCGGTCTTTTCAGAGGCGGTAGTGAAAATGAAGGGAAGTCTCACGCAAGATTACCTTTTGGGGATATTACTGCTCATAGTGAATTTCCATAAAATACACACTAAACTGTCATCTACACATTTATTATAGATTGAAACGCATATTTTTAAATGTTGCAGTTTATTACGAGCAAGACAGCATAATTATGAATGCCGAATAAAACGGGGGCATAATTTCTAATCATCATCTCTGAAGATGCTCATATTAAACACTATTGCCCTATTACGACTACTGTGAATTTATTGCACTTGTATTGTTAATATTATTATTGTATAAATAATAATACTAATCCATGATAGCTTAATACTGCAGCACTATGCGAAATTGTTTTTGCGTCTTCAGACCCATTTGTTCCTTTGGCCACAAATCGTCTTCTTCACCTACAAACGTGTGCTAAGAAATGCCGTCGGGTTTCAAAAGCTTGGTTTATCTAATGCGGTTAAACATTGCGTTATTGTTTTGTTAGGCGTAAGAACAAACCCTTGCAGTGCTTCGTCTTATAATTGCTAAAAAAGAGCACTCTGAGGGCAGTGAAGGCTGATAGGTGCGGTGTATGGTAAAGAGGAGTGTTCCAATGGACCTGTTATACTCTTAAATTTGACTGTCTCTCTGTGCTTGAGTAGATTTATCATCTTCCTAACAAATTAGTTTGATTTCTTGATTGAGAGCTGCGTCGTATGCGTCACACAAGCTGCCATTAAAAAATATTTGCTTCTGTTAACGCTTCTGTTTATGCTAATCGTGTCTTAGGCGTTTATATATCAGCTAGTAATTGATTTGTGAACGACTACTATTTTGTTGAGGATCTGAACTGACAGTTTGAATTAAAAAAAAAAAAAAAAACAGAAATTTTCAAACACTTAGCCGCGAATATGAACTAAACCCAGATTTCCTGGTAAGTGGACCATTTCAACGTCTTGTATAGTCAGTAAGCGGTAACTGATTCCATATCCAAGGTTAGTGAAAGAACGAATTAATACGTCGTGACCCGACGCGTGGCCCACGGATTTTATCGCGTCGCTCGCCGGATACCCGCTTACCATGATCTAGAAAGAACTGCCAGTGCCAACTGTGCTTAGGACGCTGGAATCAATACTATTGTCTTTATTGAACGTCTTTACAGAATGTTATGGAAGGCCATTACGGAACTTGTCTGGCATATACATGCATGTAATTTTTTTCACCTATATGCCATTTACCAAACGAACGCTTCTAACAAACCATAAAAATGATTGTATATTTTTAATAAACATTGTTGCATGGGATTTAGTTTTATCGGATGGCGATAGAAGAGGCTCGGATGATGCGCCAAAAACGTTGTAATTTCTCTCTTGCTGTTCTGCCGTTAGACAGTTGGTAGGACGAGCGCAGATGGAAAGATCACACTGCTAAAAGGTACGTACGACTGAAGGAGGTAAATGAGGTTATTGAGGATAAAAAAGAGTTAGGGTCGACGTGAGCTTTATGACTCTTGGTAGTATATACGCGTAGCGAGTGTAAAGGGAACCTCAGCAGCTATTGTATTGTATTGTATTGCCTGGGCAGCTCGGTACACAAATCATATCCCCTGATCTAAACCATGACGTGGTGGTGTTCCGTATATTATTCTGTTTGGTTACGAAATCGATTTAATACAGCAGTAATCTAAACATTATTTTATGGGGACGCTCACTTCACCATACATTACCTCCGTTCAAAAACTATACATCTCTATTTATCAAGAAACCATATTTTTCAGCGTTCAATGGATCACTCACGGGTTTTAGCGAGTTGTATCGGAAAAACAGTTGCTTTTTTTGTTGGATTTCCAATACTCCGTTGTGACTGGCGACTACGAACAGGGACTCTTTGATAGTATATCTAAATATTTCGAGTGGATCCTGCAGCGTTATCGAGCGCTCAAGTCGAATTGAGTATGTTACCGAGCCTATAAAAAGTTTGGCAGACGTACCTGGAAGGACACATCTAGCTATATTCTATAGCAAAAGTATTTTAGTATGGATATTTTTTTACTGGACGAATATTTCTGCGGTGACATCAACTTCAACTTAATATTATTAAGGCACCTTCAGATAGCAAGTTGAACTTGTGTTATTTGTATACATACAAAGTAAAGCAGAGATAGGCTTCAAATAAAATGAGAAGTAACCCAAACACTACTAAAAAAATTGGTATATATCTGATGCTGCATTTGATTCATTGGCTAGACTTTCCTTAGCTCGCATAGCCTCCTATAGCCTATTGCTTGCCTTATGCCCTAGCCAGTCCGATTGTTTCATCGTACGTTCCATCTAAAAATATTGCGATGCGTAAGTAATTGTTGATATTATTCAATGATAATATGTAGGTAGATTTAAAACAAAAAAAAATTGAAAAATTGCCTATATCTGATATTGATAGTACCTAGATATTGATTTCTTTAGATAATTTACTATCTACTAATAAGCAGTTGATTTTTACAAAAGTAGATTTAGTTATGATTAACAATGGTCCCATTTTTTGATAGTCAAAGTAAGAGCACAAATGAGAAAAAGGAACACTTTCTAAGTTATACTTGATTTCCAATCTAGGATTTGTTGTGCTGCCTGGCAGAAGTGACGTACAAACGTGTTTTACAAATGCTTACGGTCTAGTAATTGCTATTGCTTCAAACATAGAAACAAAAGATTTATCAGTGTAAACCATGACTGGCTTGTCTTAGCGGCATTATAATACTAAATAATATATACAGTAAATATAAGTTTTATTAGGAAGCCAAGCGAGGCGATTAATGGCTGGATAATACAACACATTCTAAAACAAATTATATCGGCTAAATGTCGAGACCTTTTGGAAAAGAAAGACGGGACTATTTTTTCTTATTTTAACTTTATTAAACTAATATTATTATATTCAGACAATTATCTTCGGGATTAATCAACAAGAAGAAGATTATTTAATGGCCAAAGTATGGGACACATTTAATCATTAAAAGTGTGCAAAATCCTGTTCAAGGATCGACGTGTACACTGCACACGTCAACAAATGTAATAATAATACTAGAAAATTCTTGCTATCACCCTAAGCTTAAGAAAGTGCCGACTCAGCATAAATTCGTAGAAAAAAGAAAGTGTTCTTGCGCGTAAAGTTGGTTATATATGATATATCATGTTTTCAGTTCCGCGGATTTGAATGCTTAGGACAAGGTATTTAAGGCTACTGTATAGAAGTGCCTGCAACTGTTGAACCGCCCGCTCCTTTAAACGCCTCCTTAAATTTATATCGTTCCTCGAAATCATAATTATTAACTATATAAATAAATTACCTGATATCTCTATACCAAGAAGCTGAAATTCTTTGTATGCGATCAAGCATCGGTTGATTAAAAAGTTTCTGATTCTGGTAGTAGTTACATTTCTCTATATAGTATGTCAGCTCCGTTGCTCCATCAGTACTAAAATACTGTTAGCGAACGTCCATTAATCTCCTACTTCTAGATACTGTACGACATAACGCCACGTTCAGTACGAAAAAACATAGAATACAAAAATTTATGATGATCTTTTAGATGATCTTAGATTTAATTTGATGATAAATAGTAAGTCCCTCTTATCCGTGTCTGTCCCTTACAAAGCTATCATCGCCCTTGCAACCATGAGACTCCGAACATATATCATGTTCTTCTTCTACAGTTTCAATATGGTGCTTAATATCGTAAAACATCACGCAAGGCGCGTACTCCTCCCAGCCTGACGCGGAAGGACAAAGAACTTTCAGTCACTACAGAAAACGATGTTTGAACGCGAGTATTTTACATCAGAACATTCATACCGACACCTGCACCATAGAAATTAGGAAGATAATAAATTTAGATGGTGAGGTTATTTTACAAATCTTCAAAATCACAGCAAGCGACAGCTCTGTTTGGAGCTCCCGGTGTCCAAATTCTTAGATCTAACGGCTTGGCTGTAAGGGGAAAGAGTGCTTCTAAGCAAACCTGGAAAAATTTCTTTGTAAGAACCAAAGTTGGCCAAAATTTAATCAATCTTATCAAGTTTAATTTTTGTGACAATTGCGTATTTATGATATATAGGTCCTTCGCCAGAAGGTGGAGTTTTGGGTGCCTATGAGATTTTTTTCTTTGTGTTTTTTCGAAATAGCCTGATCTTGTCAAAGTATATGCTATGTGAGCACAATTTATTTTACATTTGAACGCTACAGAAAGACTGCATGGAAAGATGCGAAATTTGTTGTCATAAAGTGAAAAGCATTTGAAAAAACTATCTCTCGGTCTTTGTTTTTTTTATATTAATTTAGAAAAGGGTCCAAGGCGTATCTCATAGTATCTAATTGCCATAAACCCGAATCATAAACAAAGCCTAAAAGTGTATTCAATACAAATGAATGTCAGGCCATAACGCTTAGACGATCATTTAGAACAAACAAAAAAAAAAATCACTCGCCAACACTTGCTCTGGGAGAAGGCTTTATTTCATTATATCTAACTATTTTAGACACTTCATATCCGATGGATCATAAAAGAAATTCGCCTTCTGCACGGATAATAATCCGAGCTTGTCCGGTTAAGTTAGATTTTCGAGCATTTGATTCAATATCAATACCGTTTTTTAAATTTTATAAGAATTATTTGGGTAGACGAGGACAGAAGATATACATTTAAAGGTATGTTATTGAGAGTCTACATCTGTTCATTAAAAGATAATTTGTTTGTTTCCTGTTGAATACAGGACAAGTGTGATGCTTGATCTAGATATACCTGGAGCGGTAAAACAAGCTAAACCCAGCTCTGTTGTTGCCAATAAATTGGTCAAATATGAAGGGCTTAAATTAGATAAAATGATAAGATAATACAAGCCTTAGCAATGCTGACGCTATATCGTTGAGAGGACCCACTGCATTGCGTTTAGCATGATTTCAAACAAGGCTATAGAAGGATACCTAGTTGCTCTAGGCATCAATGAAAAGCTTTCTTATTCATCACTTACTTTTGCCTTTTGGTAGAATCCTCGACATACTATGTAATGTATTACGTAGTCGTTACTATGTACGATTCGCTAATTAGGTAGAACTGCAGATTTTTGAGTTTGTCAACGAATTATGACACTTTACATACTAACTTCATTTTGTACTAGACAAAACATCCTAGATGGAGCGACAAGTAAGCCGGCATAACGACCTGGAAATGGTGAAGCTAGAGGTGAAGTGGCCTTAAGGAAAAAAATAAGGCTAGTTTTTTTAGTTGCATCCCTTACAAAGAGTTTAATGTCAAAGTGTCGGAGCATTCTATTGCCACTGTGCTTTAATAGAAAACTTTTAGAGCGGAGCCCTAATTTTTTAATATTGCAGTTGCAAATTAATGGCAGTGAATTATGCGAGCCTGCAAATGTACATTTGTTTTTTCTATTCAATAAAGTTAAACAAGTAGCTGCAGTCAAAAAGGAGCTGTTAGCAAAAGTAATATAAAAAGGTATAGCTGTAGACTCGGTACTGCATAGATGATAATAATAATACCTAATAAGTTAAAGAAACCAACGTTTCAAATAATCGATCTACATTAACGGTGCACGTTGGTGCGAACAAAGAATAATCACTAACCAATGGCTACGAAATCCAGTCTTTTCTATCTGAAATCGGTCAATTTTTACACAAATTAGCTGGTGAAACGCACCATCTTAAAAGTTACACTTTACGTATTCAACAAATTTAAATATCCCGCGCGTGGACCCTATTCCAACGCGCGGCCAAGACCGCAATGCCAATACATGATAAGACCTGTTGTTACTTTCAACATTTTGCCTTTTCGTCATCAATATAGCCGTTTTTGTGAGTCGAAAGCGCATCAAAGAAACTAAATGATTCCGTCCACTGAAGAAGATTAAGGCTGAAATCTGCTAATCTGCACGTACGTCCAATCATCATAGCTAACCCTAGGATGAACTTAATCTTTTTAGAAGCATGCTAGCTAACAGTATAACGCCTATTCAAAATGACGCGTAATCGACTGACGATTTGAAAACGGCCGGAAAAATTCTTAGAGCACATTCAGAAAACACAGATACTTCTGCATGCAGTTAACATAACCAAAGGAAAGAACCATCTCTAACAAAAACAAATGGCAAAACGCACAACGCTCTTAGGTTCATTGCTTAGGCAACGATTTGAAGGCGAAAGTCGCGAGGTAAAGGGCCTCTGCTGCTGCTGCTACTTCAGGTTCTGCTCATAATATCCATTGCACTATTGAAAGGTCCTGGATGAATAGGCCTATTAAATCTAGTAATGCAGTTAAACATTTGCTAGTACAAAGAATCACACCTTTTCCAACGAACAACAAATCGCATGTTTCTGATATCAATGAAATCATAGCTTAAATAATCTAATTTTGAGCAGCTAACGTCATTCCTTGGAAAGACAAGGCACCTCAAGACAAGTGACATGTAACTCATTGTTTATTCCTCGGATCTGAGGTTCTACTTCCATCTTGGACTTTCATATAACGACAAACTATAGAGAAACATCTAAAAAAGCCTCTGAGATAAAAACCGAATCCTACCATAAATAATAAAACAATTTATAGTAAAGTTAACGTCAATAGCTGCTAAACTAGGTAAATTATGTTCTTCGCGATCATGTACCCGCCATGACACTGAAAGCCGTAACGTGGTGCTTTAAAGAACTTACTTTGCAGTCATTGAATCAGGGAGCTATTATCGTTATGTACGCTTGGAAGCTCGAGGTCGAGATGCGCCCTGCAAATTGCCCCCTTCACCTTTGTATAGCATTCGGTATTTCACCTCGGTTAATCGTAGTTCATAGAATTTTATCAAATTCTTATCTACATAATCACCCCTATTTCGGTGATGTAGCAGTAGTGTTTTTATTACCTAATTTTCGTACCACTTTTCAGCTCCGAGTGCACAATAGGGACCAAATCCCAAATTTGTTTGTCAAATAAACTTTTTTAAAATTTCGTCATACCTAAATAAACACAGTTTAAGCAAGGTTAGAACGACACTAAGTTTAGTTCCTGAACTTTAATTAGCAGACGTCTCTAAACTCACAACTTATTGTATATTGCTTCCATATAATCAACATCAATCTGCTCAACTAATCAATAAACGATGCTGGCTAGATACCCGAATTGATTTCCTCTATAACCTTTAAAATACTATTATCGTTGTATTTTGAATGTGTTGTACCTACATAGGAGTCCCGTTGCTCCATATGCCATAAAGCAGTTTTGGCTCGACACCCGCCGAGTGGCTGCCGTTAGAACGAGACAGTCTTTGAAACGCTAGTGCTGGCAAGCCTGCTCTTCCAAGCTCATTCCAGCCACTTTTCTCGACTTGTGCACGAGCATCCTGTTGAGAAATAGTTTATGTTAAACTTTTTCTTTTTTGGCATCGACATATATGTCGAAGAATATCTGTGCGCAGTATATGATGCACTTTTTTCTAGAAGGCCACAAAAACAAACCAAGTTCTGCTGATAAAAGGAAGAACCATGTATACAGATAGGCGAAGTAAATTATCTACGTGTTGGATTATCGCCTTTTTTTTACACTTCTACAAATTAATAATGTCGATGAGTAAACAGACGCAAACGACTCGCCTGAATTTGTTGGGGGTCGTTTGTCTCTTACAGGGACTACGATAGCACCGCAACCGTATTCCGTAAATCTTGAAAACAAGAGCTTACTTTTGTTTCGTTTGCATTTAACTGCATCGTCCTTAAAAAGTGCGCCTTTCACCTACATAGCTATTGATTTATTTACCTGTACATCAACACATTTGCCAACATGGCCTTTTGCATTCTATTTTATCGATGCGAGCTTTCCACTAATCCACACACCCGTCCGCGGCTGCCAGACGGCGCCTTTGCAAGGGGTATTCTAGCAAAACAATGTGAGCCAGTACAAAATTCTATTTGCGTATGTTGGCACAAGCGTATTGAACTTCATAGCGGGCTTGTATCGAGCTGAGCGCATGTGATTCTACACATGTGTACGTGAAGCGTGCAATAGAGAACGTTAACTTCTCGGTACATGTTCTCCCAAAGGGTAGTAGCATTCAACAGAGTGCGAACACAATAGAAATGCGTAAGTAGTGATCATTACTTTGTTTCTTTTTACAGTTTCTCCATCATTGGTTATAAACATTTTCGTATTACCACTATTTCTGTAACAATTAGTTCATTATATTTAGCCTCTTCCTTCAACGCGTCGTACTCCGACCATCCCCTACTACCGACGCATCCGCTTCATCATTCATCACAGCTCTGCAGTGGATAGTCGTTTCCACCCTAATAAGCATCAGAATCGCCCCGTGGTCACCAGATATTTTTATCACTTAACAAGGTTAACATATTACTACTTAATATGACAAGAGCACAAACTTTCGTCATGCTTGCCCGGTCCTGCATGGAATACTATTCGCTGAAGTATTTCAGTTTACCGTTACGCTCGTTTTCCAGCGTATTGTACGTTGTTTCCAGATTATTCTTCTATCTTTATCAATGAGGATTCTACTGCTGGTCAGGCCATTGCTTACATAAGTTTCAGATGCCACACACATAGTCCTCATACGTTTCGTGAATTTTATCCCTCTGGTAGGCTTCTTGCACACCTACACCAGCCTATGTTTATGTTGAGGGCACCTTTTTAAGATTCTGCTGTGATACTCTGTAATAATACTACTCTTTACGCAGGTGTGCCTAACGCGTATCGTAATGCCAAACAGTATGGTTCAAAGAGAGGACAAATATTAATGTCGGTATTAGATTTTATTGCTTTGGGATTTTGGCTACTGATCAGGAATAGATTACTGAACACGAATTGTCATTTCCAAGGTATTTTTATTAACGCCGTCAGAAAGTTAAGAACAAACCGGTTTTAGAGCAGTTGACGTTAATGAAAAAGTCTTGTTCTCCATCAAAGTCTCAGTTGGGGAAAGTTCATACGTTCAGAGCTGCTTAAATTGCGCTAGTCTATTTCTCGAGCCAACGTTTGCAAGGCATAATAAGGAAAATTCAGTTACATTGAACTTTCCCTTTTCATTAGACCACACGTCATACCTATAGCATTAAGCACGTATCTATGTTGAATTCCAGTTTCATCGTAAGTGATATGAATCTAGTATGGTGGAAGGTAACAATTGCAAGTTGATTCTCTATTGGCATCATACGAGAGCAACTCTGCGTGCCGATTCCGTGGTAGGGTATATGTGATTTAAGGTCTCTATCCTATACTTGCTGATTTGTCTGCAGTTTTAGTTGTCTTATCAACTTCATTCTCTTTAATAAATTCATGCGAATAGTCAGGCCTGTATGAATCGCCTCCTTAGGCCTTTTATTGACGTACGATCCTGATTTAGTTAGCAATTTTGCCGCTTGTAGTGCAAATGTTTGAAAATTTCATTACGTTTCCTATGCACCTTCGCTTTAGTGTCCTTCCCCAAGGTTTTATTTTAATTTTAATGTTTGAGTGTTATTAATTTATAAGTTGAATTTTTCTCCCTACTCGTTCATCCTGTAGTGATCCTGGTGTTCAAAGGAAATAATAGGAACAGACTCGTCGCACAATTTAGCATCACCTGTTTTATACTAGACACGTCTATCGATACCCCCCCACTGAGCAATTTATTGATTTTTTTGGTTTACTTGATAACGGTAAGCGTGGTCTTTGAAGAGGTCTTTCTATATGCATCCCATCACTAACAATGATTCATGACTGGAGTATTTCTTTAAGCCGTCGCAAAATCCTCTACGATATGTACTACGGTTTTCTCACGCATTTGGCGGGATCAGCCATATTTCACCCGTTTAAACGCATCGCATATAGTGCTTGGACAAGTGTACAGCCAGTTGGTTCGAAACTTAGATATAGAACCGTTACATACGATTACAAATTCAGTTAGTCCCCGCTATTATATTATTTCCCGCTATTATATAGTCCCGGCTAGAATATTCATGCCTTTCACGCTACACCGCTTCGTGTTTCCGTTTTAGATTTGGCGACGCTGAGATCCGATGGCCCTCGTACAGATTCAATGATGTACCCTCAAACTCACACTAGTGTTGATGTTGCTAGCGAGGTTAGTAAGCACTAGCTTCGAGATCTAGGAATAATACAGCTGCCACGCAGATGGCCTTTCTGTGCCTAAGAGTGTTACGACCTATGCTTTTATAGACCTATGATTAAAATAGTTTGTAATATTGATCTTATAGTCAGTCGAAATCTCGACTTCCTCAGTTGTAAAACAACCTTCAACCAATTCGCAAGATGATACTCCTGTGCTCTATAAACAAACGCTCAGAACTTCAACGTGAAACTGTCTATTCCGAATTTGTATATTGTGGTCCTGTGTGGTGTCGTTAGGTATGCTCCCGATATGTATGCTTCCAACAATGTTGAAAAATACCTACGAGGGGGCTTCGAAAGGATTACACTCGACACATAGATTTCTATGAATTTTCGTTTTACTTCCTACCTTAATACTTACAACAGGCTTTCTGATATCGAATTGACATGCAATATGTCTTATAATAGACTTGATCATCTTCAGAGCAGTATGCTGTACACGTTTGTACGTCGAGTTAGCGCTAGCGAATAGTCATTTGCCCTTCTTACTTATTTGTCACCAGTTGCAATCGTAGTATTTAGGCGTTCAACAAAGATGCCTTCTTTTATTGAAATGCTGCAAAATAAGCTTCAGCTACAACTTCCGTCTAATATCCTATATTAGCAGTCGCTCAACGCTAATCTGAATTTCCTAGCTTTCAATTCTAGATTTTGATAGTTAATTTGACTAAGCCTTTTTTTTTAAATAGCTATACATATGCTTTTTGCTTGTGGTTCGTTAGTATATGAAATATTATATATGGTCCTGACGAAGAGCTTTTGCGAAGAAAAAGGACCGTTACGGTCTGCTTAAGCTGAAATAGTCCTATTTGTCGCTCCGCTAGTATCACCGAGAGAATCGGTATTCGCGGAAAGTCTGGCGTGGGCATTTTGTCCTAGCAAGGACAGAGCGGTATTTTCATCTGTTTCAATAATCCGAGGGCTATGCTTGCGATACGCTACTACTGCTGTACCATATTACTGCTGTCCTTCCATTTTTCTTTTTCCAAAGCCGCTGCCGCGACCGCCAAAGCATAGCCAATATGCAGACAAAACGGGACAAAATAGGCTCGCCACCGAGATATAATAGGACAGTGTTGTGATAACCATTGCTATAACATTGCCGGTTTTGTGTTAAGCGTCTATGGTGTTGCGTCCACTTTCGCAGTCTTCACCCGTAAAGTCTCTTTCATATCTCAACGGAGGAGCAGCAACAAGATCTGCTGCCGGTGTTTCTGATATGACTAAGATTGTACGCTATCCACCACTGCCACGATCGACTCTCACAAGTGCCGCCCTTCGCAAGGAACGACTCCTGTCGAAGGAAACCGAGCAAATACAAAACGTAAACAGAACAATTGAAAGAGCGGAGAAGTGCATATAATATATGAGAAAAAAAACCCGTCCCAAGGAACAACTGTTGGTGCAACCTTGGTTGGTGCAACCCTGTTGGGAGCCAGTGAAGATAATACGATGACCATAAAAGTAATACCTAACACACAAAAGCTTACATCTAGGGAAATTATGCTCATAGCTGGAAAAGTATTCTGCAAGAGTACTAGATACAGGATAATAGGATGGTTCAAGCAGATGTGGATCACAGCATGTCTGGAATTGAATAAATTTAATTTAAAAACGGCAAAATACATATGTATATTTATAGAAAGTATCCATTCTACCTCACTGGTTCTAATCTCTGACGAGTTCAAAGTGATTGTTAGATTCATTTTGTCCAAGTGTAGGACTAATATTAGCTGGACGTAGGAAACGCTTGCTTTGTTAGTTGTTACACAGCTGCTTCTGTTCCTGTTTATTCGATATCTTAATATAAAGCTTTAAGCAGCTTCCTAGGTTTGCAAAAACGGTTCAGGTAAGCGACTAGTTACATTCTACGCTTCAAGATGTGATTACATTTATCGCATGAAACCTTAGGGCCAGTGGATGCGTGAAGTACTTCTGGACCTATCGCACAGCGCACTGCTTCAGCCTCCTTTTATATAGAGGACACCACATGTCACACGGTGCAGTCAGCAAAAGTAACAAAACAGTTTTTAAAAAATGGCGGAATTACGCCAAGAGTCGATACCTTTATGATACGGTTAAAAGCTGCGATAAATGCAACAGGATGCATAATTTCCCGAAAAGACTAACGACCACCCAGTTAGTAACAGGATTTCTTCTCTCGAGAATAGCTTTTAAATTCTGCACTGAAAATCCATAATTATCGAAAATGGCTTTTTGCATTATTATGAATTTCGAGGTTTTTGAGGGCCTTCTTCTTTGTCATATGCAAAATTTCCTTTAACTTTTTGGAAGCAACATGGAAACTCCCAAGGGCATGGACCGTTGAGTTTGCAATCAAAGAAACCACGATGGAAATCCATCATAGAAAAGTGCGACGTACAAAGCTAATCACTGCGTACCAAAGATGTATTTTTAATGATTCCTCTCGATGAGGGCTGTAATGAAGAAATTTAATATGATTTTGTGTACAATGTCATTTATGGTTCATGAATATTTCGGTACATACTATATGTTAAAGAAGCCAGACAAACGCTCTCTGTGGACAACAAAACCAGGATGTCTTACCATTGTAGTTTGCTACTCGATTCCTTTAAGAATGAAACAGCACTTCCTTCTCGATTTTTTCTCATTAGAATTTTTTTATCGTCGATGCAAAAATAAACCACAAAGGTAATCACTGACCTGTTTACGAGCTAGAGTATTTATCTTTTGTGAGTAGAAGTAAATTTTCGGTCAAAGTTTATACTCTGAGTGTGGTGTCCTTTGAAGGAGACGTCGTCCCGCCATATTTGTTCAGGAAAAACGAGCGTACCACGAATATGTTTATCTGTATGTTCTACAAACTGTTATGCTACTGTAAATGCTGAAATGTTTGAAAGAAGTCCGTACATTTTCCAGAAGGTAGTGTACTGGCTCATATAAGTTAATTAGTGCGGGATTAGAGAATGCAAGCATATCTTCGGAAGAACACATATTCAAATGAATTACTATGTATGGAGCGTCATTAAGCGGGAGTCCAACAAGTTTCGACATAACACCGTTAACTTACCCGCCCACTCGTACTCTTAAGGAGACGTTTGCATAATCACAGGGGGAACATGTAAATTGCGACAATAAATTCGATTTGGACCACGGAAAGGTCTAGTGGGCGGGCCGTAAAGTTAAACCTACTGGCTGGCCGAGATGAAAACATCGCGTCAAGTAAACGTCAGACGAATCTTCACACCCATATTACAATAGATGCGATAAAATAAGGAAATAATCTAAAAGCCGTGAATAACTGTTGGTAAAAAGATTCGATACTGACACGTCTTGAATTAACTATCTATAAAACAGATAAATTATTACAGTTTTGCTTCAAAATCTATCACGGTTATTGTAGAAATCTAACATGTTTTAGGGTAGTATTCTATCATATTCGACCAAGCTATACATTGAACAATCGAACAACATATACATACGAAGGCGTGACCCTGACCAGCTACTTTTACTGCTAATGCCTTCACTTAGTGATTTGGTAAGTGGGGACGTCGCAGAGTCCAGATTCAGGTAAAAAGGTGATCTTATCGCATCTCTGTAAAGGAAAGATTGACCTTTCCCAGCTGCTGTTTGAGGTGACTCTAGCACTACCATAACAGAATAGTTGTTACTGTTACAATGGTATAGCGACATAAAGGCGGTCTTGTTTAACAACCATGGTCCATTACCATTAGCTTTGTACATTTAGAAATCGCTGGTGCTACTGTTTCTCCTAGAAAAGCATATGTGCGTAGGGTATTAATCATTATTATAGTGAAAAAAAAAAAAAAAAAAAAGTACAAACGTATCTCTAATCCCAAGTATCACGTAACCATTATTTGTAGTAGAAGCGGTAGAAGGTGGACAAAATAATAGTAATGATAATGATCGCCATCATTATGATAATTATAATATGTGTCTGAAGTTTTATTAATACCAAAATGAATTTTACACTGCTAGTGTTTACTGATTAGTCGTTTCCCCCGAGAGTTAGGGGTGCGTATTTTGTATAGCCGCCCAGGGACGCTTACAAAACTCTACGTTGACAGATTCGCGTTGCTGGTCTCAACCTATGAGACCGTTTAAATAGCACAATATTAATACTGTGTTTGACTATTTGTTACGAAGCTGAAATAAACGGCAAATGGGCTAGGTATTTTTTTTCTGTTACGTGAAAGATGGCTTTAAAAGACCAATACAGCGTTCACTGACTCATCAATATTTACAGAACTTTACCAAGAGGGTACTTAATGGTAGATCTGAAACTGACAATCGATTTCTATTAAGATTACATAGAAAATTACACTATGGCACGTTACTGAAGCTGTACGATTAGACCCACAGGTGGGCTTGACATCGGTTCCGAATCAAGTGAAATTTTCGCAGTGTAAATTAAATAGTATATTTTTTTTCAAACGAAACGTTTGTTAACTGTTACTTTGAGACCGTCAGGACCAACAACAATGAGCAAAACCGTATTTAGATAGAAACCGTTGTAGAATTAGCCAATCGACTGCCAAGATATTTCACCGTGTAATTTGCGATTCACAACAAGCCATATGTCCTTTGTCCTAGAGCACGATAGTACTAATTCTACCGATTTGCAATTCTGTAAATTTATCTAAGCGTGGCCTTATTAAATCGGCTTTATTGATTTGTTGCCTGGAAGTGCTTATGGATGAGGGATTGGATCATCTTGGCATGAAAAATTTAAATCAAAATCCTTTTTTATCATTCATATTTTTGCTGTACGGGAGGTAAAATTTTGGCGCTGCAGTCCATTTTCAGGCTCATAGATTATCCAGTTGGCGCCGTTACCCTAACCACTAGTTTGCACAAATCGAGCATGCCTGATGCGTTCCAAATGAAATTAAGCGAAAAAAAAACATAATAATAACCAAATTGATTAGACCGCTTTAAAAAGTAAAAAACAGGTTGATCAGTAAACTAGTTAGCTTACGTTAACAAATGAAGATGTACGTTTGTCCGTAGTGATTTCCTAAATGCGCGGCTAATCGTTACCAAATACTAGATAACAATAAACTTGTCCAAATATTGGTTTGTTCCCTCTGTAAACCCTGTTCGTGCAAGGTTGGCAGACCATCGTGTTATAAACACAGCGACCATGTAACATTATAGTGTAGAAACAATGCCTATCAATGTTTATCAGTGGAATGCGAGATGGGTTATGATAATAAGTTAGAACTGTCGCATCGAATACTTCTTGTTGACGAAGGTAACAGCGAACTTATTGACTAAGAAATTTAAACCAACTGGCTCGCTCGTAGATATAGTAGGGCAAGGGGCCTTAAGCAGATCACGACATCGGCATAGTACTGTGCAATGTGTATACCTATCTAGAGACCTCAATACATCGTTATGCCCTGAAATTTGACCACATTTCAGGCCAAGAGGTGCTTATGTCGATCGAGCAAATTAGAGGCATTGAATCCAGATAACCTATAGTTTCAACAATAGGGGGGTCACAAAACGAGCAATCTACTTAAAACCATCTTCTCACGCGAAGAACAAGATGAACCCACAATATTTACCATGTCCATGAACTGATACCTTAAAACTATGCGAAATCGATCAGGCTGTCTAAACAGTCTCTGGGGAAGACATCTGGGTGAGCTGGACAATCACGATAACAATACACAGAAAAGACCGCTTTTGTTTTCGGGACTATTGAGATAGAATACAGACTCTTGGCGCACTCTACGCATATACAGTGTAGGCCGAAGGTGTCACTCAAGTAGGTAGAGGTTTAAAATAAGCATATATATATATATATTATATATAATTTTTTATGTCTCCTTTATCTGTTATCTACTGTGGCAAGCTAATTTTTTTTCTGGTTTGGTTTGTATACGTATATTTGGAAGCACGTTATTTGGAGTACTTGATATTGTGACGAACTATAGAAGGCAGTCGTGTGACACTAACGTTCACTTTAAAGAATACGTAAATCTAAAATAGACTGCACGGAACCCGTTTGTTTTTTTTTTTTTAACAAATATCAACCTTTGACTAGTCTCCCATTTTACTTGTGGACGGTTGCTTGCATAAAATTTTTGCAAAAGAACTGTTGTGACTTTTTTTTAATCCTTATGAGTCTGACACATGTTACCCGGCATATGAGCTTCCGAAGAGGTTCACTCAAACTAAGCAATACGCATAAATTACCATGTCATTATCGGGACACCGAAGACTAACTCCTCGGTGTTGCCTATTAAGGATGATCCCATAGAAAGGCACTGCTCGAATCAGATTAGCGTTGATCATGTATTTCATTTTGTAAATATATGCAGACATTTCTTCGCTGCCGCTATTACCCGTCTTGCTAGACCTTCCGCGCAGTAGACGTCTATACAATGATCCCGTTAAGCGAACGCAAACGAAATAACTTTACTGAATAAGTTCACTGAAAAGTTTACATGAACAAAAGGCCAAAATAAGAATTATTTTTAGTTTCACTTTCATCCATTTATGATCAACCATTTGTCTCCTAGAAACAGGTATATATATGACATTAGCTTGTCACCCTTCTTGATGCCACTAGTTCATTAAACATGCGAACATATGAATCGAAATCCTTCTGATTGAACCTAGGACACAGGCTTGCAGTTTACGGTTTTTACGTTGGAATATTTCAATGTATCGAGGTATATCTTATATTGAGGTATTTAAATAATTCGTTAAAAATGACATTGTGTATCTCTGACTTTATTGGATGCCTTTTACGATATATTACAGCCTGTATTTAATTTCGAAACATTCAGCAATGTTATAGCGCGCCTTTTTTTTTTTTTTTGTATCTATATCGTATTTAGAAAGCAGGAAGTATAACAAGTACCTGCCATCATTTGCAGATACCGTACTTAAATATACATTGTGTATAGGCTGCAAATATCACAAAAATTCGTTTGACTACAACTAAATCCTAACGGGAACTAAATATTGACGAATTTGTCGCATAGATCAAATAATGTTACTCAATAGTTTAGGGTCATATAGAATAATTCTTTTTGGTCTTTATTTGGCTGGAGTAATAGTTTAACAACTAGCCAGCAATTGCAGATCTCGTAACAGCCTGCCATAGTGGTAAAATAACACTATGATAAAGCGAATAAGATATATTTTACATATTCAGTATTGTCAGAAAAGGGACTAACGGTCATTTTTTTCCTGTATAAATTAAAATGTACCTTTCCATATTATATCAGAGGATTATTTTTCTCTCTCTCTTTTTTTTTTTTTTTTTTTTGTAAAATATTAAGAAATTCGCTTTTCTAATCGACTTGCGTTTACGTATAATTTGTAAGTAATAATCAGGTAATAATTGAATAAAGTTAGGAAAAAATTAAGTGAAGTTATTAGCTGTAAATGTAAATCAAGCTCTGGAAAACATCTGCCAATTCATACCTAATAACCCTAATTAAGCCTAGCTCCTTTAATTAAAACAGATAGCATATTCCGTATTCGTTCTGTACGGCATTGTCTTTCGTGATGAAATAGCTTGGCATTGGTCGAGCACATTATGTCATTACTGATCTTATGGCCAACGGTGGTAATCTCTGGTCTCCAGTGACATTGGTAACCCAGGCAATCTCTGTGTTTCAATACAATGTGCCGCTTTGCCTCGGCGTAGGCGGTCGTCTATGTACATGAGGAACTTTCATGTTTCTTATCTTTCTTCCCACCGTTATCTCGCTTCGTTTGCCACCAGCTACAACTGTCGCCCCCGCCTCTGCAGCTCCGCCCTATCTGCCTTCCGTGACTCTATGCGACGAGATCGATGCGTTCATCTGTTCCTCTTTAATCCCGTACACAACTTTCTGGTCTAGCCGATCTATCTTTTTCTCTAGTCATGATTTGCCCTGTATGCTTTTGCAGTCTGATAGGGTCGCTACATAGCAATCCGACTGTATATTCATAGACATCACCTCAAGCTAGTGTTGATATAATGTGTTCCACTGTGTTCCTTGAACCATGCCCTCTATGTGTGGCATTAACTGCGCCTCGCAATAACAGTTATTTATAACAAACAGAAAGGATATGTAATCAAGTAGCAATGACGGTTCTGTACTAGGCAGACGATACAAGAGCGCTTAGATAAAATTATATTCTACGCGTCACTTGCGGAAATTATAGATGGACGCGTGCGTGCTGAGTCGGCGCGGTGATTATATGACACCATCTCTCTTGTCCAATTGTTGGTCATCATCAGCTGTCGTGCTGTGTTTAGCACAATATAGGGTGATGGACCCCAGCGGGCGGCGGACGAACTCGACGAGGATGGTCGCAGATGGAAGTCTGTGAGGTGAGAGAGGAGAGGTCCAGCAAAGCGGAGAAGATGTTTAGCCTATAAGAAAACTTATATATACATGGCGACTGCGGAACATTACGCCCCTACTCTCACTTAATATTCCCTCGACCTGTCTTTCTCTCGCGCTCCTTTTTTGTGTAGATTCTTTCCCCTACGAAGTTCCGGGAGTAGAACACAGGCCAGGCGCGTTCCTTTCTTTTCCACTCATTTCCTTGTCATCGTCCTCCGCTATCGTTTCGACTCTCACCGTCTTTGTATCCAGATATCTCATACGTTGACGGCGACGACGACAGCAGGCGCTACCAGTAGCATCAGCAGCGACACGCTCTTGCACACTCAACAGTCGGTTAGCAGCGATAACACTGACAGCACGAACATCCTCTTTTTCCCTTCCAGCTGTTCCCGTCTAGGCGACCCGACCTAGGGAGTCCCAATCGTTGAGGGTTCACCGGTCGTCTTTGTCCTTCATCCGTGTTTACGTGCAGATGACGATGACAATGTGGTAATAGTACAAGTTAGCCCCCCTCCTCGCCTTGCCGCCCGCAGTCCAGCTGCTGGTGCCTGATCGTGTTCATTCCGTGCAACCCGGTATGATGTACCAGACGGACAAAATCGTTTAGTATTTCTAAGTGCATAGAATACGCACATGCTACAAACATTAGCCCAGTTTCAATACATGCATTAAGTAAAATAATTCACGTTGACCCACTTTATAGTACTGTGCATGGTAGGCATTGTGAGAGCAAATAAACAAGTGCTGCATAATCGTTACAATATGTCGAGTTGCTATATAGACATACATATGCATAACATACAACCGTATGCAAGTCTACAGGTTACAAGCTTGTCAATAACTCTGCTGGTCAAGCACCCACGCTCTCGTAGCTAAAAGTACAATTACTACTGATTTCATAATCAGCGGCATCACTGATGGATGCTTTAGAAATACTGCTGGTGGCGCAGATAATAACAGTGCACTTGGAAACGCAGGCAGTGAGTGAATGTAGAACAAGACAGAGAAACGAGCAGAGCGGTCCGAACAGAATGGTACTTTCTTTAGCCAGATGCGCCCACTATCGCCTTTTGGATTATTCAGTCAACCTTTGGTTTCTCAAGTCAGTCAGATGGACACACGCCTAGACTAGCGATGGAAGGGACCCCTGGAGGGAGCTGGGTGTTTTCTGGCAATAGCGCCGCGCAAGAAGCATCTGACAACAGTCCGTGCCACTGCCAGGTTTCATTCCGGGCTTCCAGGCTACCGTTGTATCCTGCTGACTAGTAGCTACTAGATATTTCCACCTGAGACCACCGCGGGCTACGTTCACTTTTTTTTCGGTGGGATTTACCGACCAGACGATAACTGCTGTTCCGTCAGACTTCAGGCTGTAGAGTGAATATTCCAGGACCCATCCATTTACCATTTACTAAGAGCCATATCACTACCGGTCTGACGTCGCACAGCGTAGCTATGTTCAAGAGGTACCCTGTCATCATCAATGCACTAGTACACAGAATTGTTCAGGCACCACTGAAGTTAAGGGCTTGTTGGAATTTGAAAGACAAGCAACTTAGCAGCTTCCTAACAATATTACTTGATCTCATTAAGTTACAGCAACGATGCTACCGCACTGAGCCTTTCTGTAATATTTTGTCAATACCCTTTTTTTATTTTTCGAGCTCAGGCCGAGAATCGTTCGCTGGGGAAAACACTCATCAGCAACATCTGTAAATGTTCCTAAACCGGTGCATTGACTAGCATGTCTCCATCCATTTATATGTTACACGTATAATTATCTCGGACACAAAATAGTGGAAATTTATTTATTATTCTATTGGTGCAATAGCTATGTGATGGCCAAAAACACCATTGTCATTAGAAATCTATACGAATTTACGTAAATAACGTGCATGAGAAATGTACTTATTTTAAAAACAACATGCCCAATCGGAGGGCCTGCCAACTGGCCATGGTCAACACCGTAAACGAAATTGGCGCTTTAACATTCCGATAACATTAACGATGGCATTTTGTATCTATTTTAATTAATTTTTCTTAGACGTTATTTGTACCTAAATGAGTCGCTTGGCTTTTTAATATATATTTGCAGTAGAAGACAAATGCATTCTGTCCAAGTGTACACGTATTGAACTCGTCTGTGTTTTGGTAGGGGAAAACGTATTATACGTCACTGTGTTGAAAACACAAACTGAGATCTTTACGCACGGAAGGATCTTCTGTTATTCAGGCCCTATAAAATTGTACATCTATGAAAATGAGATTTGTGTAAAATGATACTTCGTTAGGGAGGTCTATGCGCATGGATACCAATGCAAAAATGTCGCTGATTTCTTCTTTTGCAAGTACATGGATTGGCTTCAACAATGTGAAGCTTTCCGAACGTTTCCCTCTAGAAGCGTCAATCTGGAATGTCTTTGAAGCTCTAAGATGTTCTCGTTACTATTTCTAGCACAACGTAGAATTGCACCGTACATTATCGTATCTTTTCTATCCGAGTTCCGGTTTGCATTTGTGTTTGGCATCTGCTTGCCATCGAGCAGAAATGAGGCTATTATATGGTCAATGGAACCTTGCCAGCGATAAATGACCCTAGTAGTAGTAAAGGTATAATTCACGTTACCCTATGACCATGCACGATCGGCTAGACGTGCTAGGGGAATTATGTATGTTGAAGTTGTCTTTTTTTTTTGAAACTTATGCAATATACCGCTGAAAACGGTTATTGTAAACACTGTGTAATTTATAAACAAATGTGTGCACACAGTAGAATGGCGAATCCGATTGAGGTACAAAAGGAATTTCCGTGTACGTTATTATAACGTTCATTCAAAGCCACTTAGCATGTCGATTTATCTTTTTTTATGAAATGGACATGTGTATCTTGCGTACGCTATACCATTCAATATTGACCCCCAAAACAATTCAACGAATACTGAGTTGGGCGAGATGGAATTAAATCAAGCGTCTCGATCATCCGCTGCTACGATGCCTCCTACTACAATGCATTCGTGTACATGCTTATTACTATGTTGGTTTCACTAGTTGTTTATTACCAAACGAGATACAAAGCAGGCTTCTGTCACACCTTTCAATAGAAGGATATGTATCGACTGTAAAAAAATACATGGATAATCTACTAGGTTGCTTGTTTTTAATGTTAACCTTTTCGTTTACCTGTTTAATTTCTATAAACTTCTATATATCATTCAAGAGTGGTGTCTTTTTTTTTTTTTTTTTTTTTCTCTATATCTGTTGCAGCTAGCTCATGAGTAGACAATTATATCGAGTTTAAGCTTTAAAGGCTAATATTCTAAGTCGAAAACATGTATTTTTGATACGTACATTATTTCGCTTTTTGTCAATGCGAGAAAGCTGCTTAGGTAGCCCAGGATATTTGTCCCGCGTCTAGCAAAATCTCCATGACTGATAAGAGTGGTTGAAAGTCTAAAGATAAAATCTTGGGCTTAAACTATATACCTCATTCTGATCGGTCATTTGAGGTCAGATGAGAACTTCGGATAATAAACAGCCTGCCTAGTGGCTGAGCAGATAAGTGGCCAATATTAACCTCTTCTCAGGTATCTTGAATATATACAATTTTTCAGAAATCAGTAGTCTGAACGAGTTACAAATCGGGTGTAACGCGTACGGAAACACGGCTTCTCATTGATCCTCAGCGTCGCGTTCTGCACCAACTAGGACGCAACCGCAACGATAGGCTTCAACGGAAAATTGCTTTCGGTGACGTAAGGCTGTGTGTCCACGTCAAAGAAGCTGAAAAAAGACTATATTGCTTCGAGAGGTTCGGCTGTTCCAGCGTTAAGTCAGATTACCATCCGACGAGGGTTCCCATACGCGTGACTTGTGTTTTATAGTATAGAAGGGTTTGCGCATTGAGAAATGCTTGAAAATACAATATGCTTTGTAAAATCTTGTGGCTTAGCTGCATCTTAGTTGAATCAGGCTATTCAACGAAAACGACCCGGTATGCAAAGCAAATGCATGGTTCTTTCCGACAATTCCATGCCGCACATGATGAAGATTGCGAAAGCCGCTTTATAAGGATTCGAGTGATGGGTATTGCACCCGCCATGTTTTATACACTTCGCTCTAATGGATTGTTAGCTTTTCCGTGAGTGAGATTCATAATAACGTACATTTAACAGCTAGAAGGATTTACCTGGACAGGTTCTTTCGTTTCTGAGGAAAAGGAATTGGTTAAAGGATAGGAATTGGTCGTGGAACGTGACGGCGAATACATAGTAAATTTATGCAAGAACAACATTCTAATGTAAGGATCATCTTTTACGCGGATGATTCCGTAATGTTTAGCAAGAATTGTCATCGTCTGCAGCAGGCCCTCACAAACGTGAATAATTACGTCGCTGATGTAGGTCGACAAAACTTGGGACATCGAATTTAGAAGAAGAGGAAAACTCAATTTTTACCGTCTGGGAAAACAAACTCGCTCAGGTGTTTTGACCTTACCCCAATATCAACAAAGATTTAGCGGGCAAAGCAGATCACAGAAATGGTCCAAAAGCGGATAGCAAGTACGATTACTGTCAACAAGCCGCAGAAGTTATTTCTAGCAACGGCAATCAAATTGTTCAATTTAAAGATTGACCCCGAACGCCTCGTATGGCACTCCAATCATCTAGGAGAAATAAGCTTTCGAGATCTGACTGCTCTGGACAGAATCAAACTAGTGTTTCTGAAATTGGTAGTTGATCTTTCACCAATGAACCCGCAATCGCTTAGTTTAGCTGATGGCAAAGATTCCGTTATTCGTTCAAAACTTTCATAGGAAATTCGGTCCTTCCGAAACACTAGCTAACCGCGCTTCTACAAGCAGACAGCCACTCAATCTTTCAACAAGATAGCAAATTCGTAAGATATAAGGTCTATGACCCTATCTGATACATGCTTGTTTCGACATATGTTTCCATGGCTACTGGTTCAATATACTCAGCATAAGGAAGGCACGGAAACTGATGCCTAGGGTGTCCGAATCAGGCCCTTCCAAGCACCTAATTACTATATGTCGACGCCATATGGATTTGCTCTATAGAGCCTATGGTAAATAGCATACTCAACGAAGTGATCCAAGAGCAACCGACTGTTATCATCTTAAATTCGACGCGTATACTTCAGCGATGTAGCCTGCTTAAAGATTATTATAGCATACGGGACTGAATTACCCCGAGCTCCACAGAACTGCGAGTGGGCGATGCACTCACTGTACGCAACTAGGACTCAATGGGCTTACGGTTTTGCCTCGCGTTAGATTTTTCATGAGGCAAATAATTGGAAATCTGGTCCACTCCGTGGCGTAACTATTGTGTAGAACTTAAGTAAATAAGGACCTTTCCAACGTGGAGCTTTTTTGGGCTTTTAACTGTTATAAGGTAAATCGTCGAAAATGGGTCAGCTTGCCCAAATTAGTGATATATAATTACGCGCATCTTTTCCCTGAATGAAGTCATAAAGATCAAGATGATAGCAAGTCATAAAGAATCCGCTTGAGCGATGTGGAGGCGAAAGGCAAACAAACGTACAGATCCAGAGTTTTATTCTTATATGAGATGGATATATTTGGTCTTTTAACTTGCGAATATAGGACACACGTTTGACATAAATCCTTCGTCGCCTAGGCTGACTTAAATCTAGTGTGCTAGGGATATATTCTATTTGGTTGGTCAAAAAGCGATGTCAGCTCATCGTAAAGGCCTGTTGTAATTTTAATTACTACTATTCAACAAAATCTTATCCTCAGTTCAGACTCTAGAGATGGACCCACTTGCATTTTCGTCACATGCTAAATTCAAGGATGATATCTTGGGCGTGGAAGATGTTTTGGGTTGCCCTTTTGAAATCGATGAAGACCTTTGATGATAAGTAGCTTGTTAATCCTAATCTGAAATTTGTTAACAACGTAAATTACTACACTTTTATTGTTATTATTGACTGCGAACATTCGACTAACACTATGTTTGCGAAATTTCTAAGTAGTTAGAAGCCCGGATGCTAACGAACTTCATAAACATCACGAAAAACACGGCTTCTTACTGTCATCGAATACGTTGCGTCATATCTTCACACTTAGATATCTACAAGCTGTATCATATTAGTTATTACCTCCTATTTTATGAAAAGGACTTTTCAATTGTGTACGATTCTTCACAGGGATACGCAACAGGGTTGCAGGTTCTTAATATCCTGTTTGATCAGATGGCCTTACTGAATAAATGGATTACCTCAATTAAGTCATACATTAGAACCCCTGTTCCATATAAAGGTATCAAAACATATATTTTGCATGAACTGCATAAAAGACGCAGCGTAGGCTTCTATGCGGAAATGTTCGATCTATTTCAGGATTGAAAACAAATCAGGATGCACTTTGCGTTTTTGAGAGCTCCTTTACCGGAGTACCAGACACGAGCTTGCGATTATTACAGCAGACATACGTGTTCAGTAGTTGACACGGAAGTGGGTGCTTTTAAAATAGCCATACGTGTCAAAGTTTAAAGCTTTTTCCAATCACGCTGCCTTCCACTATATTAAACAAGTGTCGAACTGATGCGTTGGAATAGTGCGTGAAAAGCACGGTTCCAACCATCGTTTTTAGGTCTAGTTTTCTTCTTTTTCTAAATGAAAAATATAAAAGGCCAAGTGAAATGGAGAGATCGTTTGCTTCAGCTGAACTCAGGCGTGAAGTTCAGATGTTAAAACGTAAGAGAGCTTTTTTTTTGGTTCTGAATCAGTGAAAAACGACTGCCGAAAGCCTCCACCACTATTGCCGATCACCGATATATACGCTTTTAATATATTTCGACATTAATGAGGCCTTGCTAAGCATTATCTGGCTTTCTTAACAGAAGAGGCAATTTGAAATGTCGTCTCGGCTAGTGGTTTTCTTGTACCCTAATGGATACGCTATGAGTCAATGTGTTTTTTTAGAATAACCAAACAACTGGACAAGCGCTTTTTTTATACACACGGAGACTGTTTACTGTAGTCCCTATTGAATTGTTTTCGACTCTCTTTTCGAAACAATAATTTCAAAATTATAGCTGCATGCCTTCTTTGTCGTTTGTTTTTCATTGAGATCTTATAATTCAGCCCGCAGTTTGTGGTATGCGTCCTAAAAATCTTGAAGGACACCTTGAAAAATCAACGCGTTCCTGGAAACATCCTAATTCGGAAATATGTGAATCACCTTGTGCTTGGAACACGTACAAGAAAGTCACTCAATAATCCACTAGGAAGTCATGTCTGCTTTTACTTTTTTTTTTAAAATTTATATTAATTTGGTGATATATAATGATGAAAGTTCTGGATTTCGCGCCCAGTATTTAAGCTATTAAATACTGTTTTGAATGGCTGGCTCTCGAACACGAAACAAAGCGTGTCGACGCCTGGCTTTTACCCTCGACTGCCACACGTTAGGTTTAGTTGCAGGTTACCACTGCACTGTGGAATCACATTTTTTTTACGATTAAATAGA